>NW_024062908.1:0-246921 GCF_006381635.1 Hibiscus syriacus | reverse complement strand
AACCCTATTGGATTTAAGGTTTTCACGGGTGGGTCAAAGTGTTGGGCTTCCATTCAATCCGGGTTTGGTGACTGTGTACTTTTGGGGTCCTAACAACTAGGCACGGGTTGTAGCTTGTAACTTCTTTTGGGCCTATAATCCAAATTTGGATCATGTACTAGACCTGTAAATAAAACAATTAAATAACTAACTTATATATATATATTTAAAAGAAACAATAAATGTCATTATATATATTTAAAACTCAAACGAAAACCCCGGACAAAAACGAGCATCTACATACAACATACATCATACATACTTAATTACAACTGAATCATGCTTTAAAGTAATTCAATTATCAAATTAGACATAAAAGGGTACTATGGTCATTTTATAGCACATACTAGAAATTGACATGAATTTTCACATTAAATCAGATCAGTAGACACTACTAGATATGAATTAGTCATTGTTAGATTTTCAGTAAAAGCGAACTTCATTTACTCATTCAATTGAACATGCAAACCTTAGTGACTAAAGCATAAATATTTTAAAACATGGAATACACCAGAAATCTTGAAATTGAACGTTTCATTATGTAATTAGTGCTATTAAAGAGTCACAAAACAAATCTCAAGTAAATCCGACTTAAAGTCAATGTTTAATTAAGAAATTATGTTATGAACCGATTTAAATTCATTTCAAAGTTTACGGAACACTTTAGGTCTTTGATGAATATAATTTTACTAATTTTCTATATTTTAAACTCTTGAGGCTGGTCCTTTTTTATGGAAGATTGATCCTTTGTAAAACAATAGCTAAACTTTCAAAAGGAATTGATCCCTTTTTTGAAGGGATCGATCTTTTTTTCTAGAAAAATGTAAAAAAAAAAATGCACATGAATATGTAAGAACATGCAATCGAATGATCATGCAATTGATCTTTGGGTCTATGAACATGCACATACTTAAACCACTTAGAACATACCATTATACATATGCTACATGGTTTCATAGCTTTTTTTAATCGAGATTGGGGTTTTCGAAACAATCATAAGTTTGTGCTTTTTTCCATAATTTTTTTAGGTTTTAAAGTTAATTATTATTTTGCAATAAAAATTTCATTATTATTTTATTTTCTATATTTTTATAATCTATGTCAAGTCATTTAAATTATGTAATACACATAATGCTTACATGAAATTTAACGGTTTTTTAACGGTCTTGTTAATGATTGACGTATTGACATGTATTGATAGTTTAAGGATAAAATTGAAATGTTTAAAAATTTAGGGATGAATTCAAAATGAGAATCATAGTTTAAGGATGATTGATGCAATTAACTCTTCAATTTATATACAAATGATAGAAAATAACTGCTCTTTTCCCCTTACAAGTCTTAGAAGGAGTTTTTAATGAGGCCGGTTGTCTTTCAAAACAATAATAACTAAAATATTCTTTAACATTCATATGTTAGTGGTAACTGACTCTAGTAAGCTAAGATAAAGGTTTGCTTTGCTTAATAATGCAAAATTTAAAACAAAGTTAAAACTTATTAGGTGAAGTGTTTCAAGGAAAAGTTCACTTGTAGAAACATTTCAAAGTTTAGATGAACTGAATACTCAAACTTGTTCTTGTCTCGAGCAAGCAAAGTAATTGCTTTTTATTCCGCCCTCGGGGCAATAACATAAACATGAGGGGGCAAAATTCATAAGTTGTCTTAAAAGCTCGTACTAATTAATGAAGTTTTCCCTTTTTTTCGTACTAGTTAATAAAGTTAACAAACAAATATGTCAAATTAATATATAAATATATATGGTTATCGTTATTGTCGGTCTCTTTCTTGGTAGAGGAAAAGGCATCAATTTGGAAGAAAACTTTTGTTTTTCCAATGGGACGTCGATTCCTCCTATGTTACATTTCATGAAAAGTTAAAAACTAGAAGACAACATGGGGAAATTTGAGGATCATGCTAACAAAATAACACGCAGCATCATATGATTTGTTGGAGATTAATATGAAAATGATGTTCCTGTAAATGAATGAAACAAAATAATTGAGATCCACCCCTTGAAAACCGTTGATCGGAATAAGATGGGTTGATGGTTGTGACTGGTCCACCCCTTCTAATTTAAACGTAGAATTATAATCGTGAAAAATTAATCATTGATTGATATTAAAAGAAGGGAAAAGAGAATTATCGCAGAGGAGAAAAAGGAGAGTCAATCTTTACAAATGGTTCATCACATTTTCTAATCTTAATTGGAGTGTTTATAGTAGATTTTTAGTGTGTGACGGTCATAAGATCATCATAGTTATTTACAGGCTGACATATTAGGTGGGTTAAGTTAGGGGTATTGATTGTGACCCTTAGTGTGTCGTTCATAAGATCATCATGGTTATTTGTAGGCTCACAAATTAGGTAGGTTTGATTAGGGATGCCAATGGGTTGGTTTTTTTATCAACCCGACTCGATCAAAAAATATGTATCCTCCACCCGAACTCGACATGACCTGAAAATTTTGCAACCTCCACCCGATTCAACTATACTCGAAAAATGTATATCCTCCAACTGACTCCGACCTGACCCGAGTTTTAAGAGTATAAATTTGATCGACCCGACCCAACCCGATAAATAATAAGGATTTAATTAAAAAATAAAATTTTAAAAAATTACATTATTTTCCTCTGTTAGGATCAAGTCGGAGTTTTTTTAACCCTCCACCTAAACTCGACCCAACCTCGCCCCTTAAAATTTTGACCCGACCAAACCAGAACCCGATTCTTAAAAAATTCTTAACTTATCGAGTCGAGTTGAAACTCGTCAGATTCATATTTAATTGTCATCCCTAAATTTGGTACTTAGACTTTTATTTTGTTTTGTCGCATCATGTGGACCTGTCAATGGGTTTGTTTGTCAAATATCTTGTCTATGCATTATAGTTGGTCAAAAGTTTAGGATAAGGGATGTAGGCAAGTAGGAGGTTCACAAGTTTTCGGAGTGTTCTCTAGGGCATACCAAATTGTCCCTCTTGGTCGAAAAAAAGTAATAAAATGATTTTACCCGAGACTTATAAGTAAGATATAATAACTCTTTCTTGATTTAATTAAATGTTTTCTAATTGGGAACAAATGGGTTGCGTCGTTCTTGGGGTGGAGGTAGCTCACTTTTCATTTTCGGGAGAGTTTAATTTAGCAGAAGATAGTAGTCTTAGGTGAGTTGCTGGAAAAGGTGTATTCCTTTCAACGTTATATGATGGACAATGACGAATTCAAAAAAACAATTATAGGTTGAGTAGTCATAAATATTATCTTTAAAATCATACATAATGATACACTTGGTTTTATTTAGTCACTCGTAGTTAAAAATAATAATTATGATGTTAATGTGATATATCTTACCATGACATTATCATATGATGACATATTAATATCACCATTAATCCTTTAAAGACAATTGATTTAAATAGAACTAAAACATAACATTATGTGTGATTTAAAATAAACAATAATTAGATGGTCAAAACATAAATAATAAATAGATGATTAAATAATTAATTTATCCTTTTTAGGCATAGGGTGGGTGATGACCTAGGTAAGCCTAGATACGCCCTTAGTGATTGGGTGCCAAAAATTTTGCTGTCACCATAATAATTTCAGTTGAACATAAGTGAAAGGAAAAAACTTAATTTAGAGGAGGGTATAAAAAAATACGGCTTAATTTAAGATTAAATAAAAATAATCGAAAATATTAAAAAAAATATAATATTTTTGTTGAGCGCAATTTAAAATATTAACTATTTTAGACATGTTTTGGTTGAAAAAAATATCATATTCTTTATAATATTTTTATAATATTAGAAAAAAATTAAAAAATTTAACAATCGTCTACTAAAAATAATATATTTATATAATATTTTTAGTTGCTCCACTTATTCTTACATGAAGTTTTACGGTGCAACAGGTTTACTATACGGCTAAAAAAAATGTTATCGGTTTTGTTATTGTTTTAAATAATAAAACCGGTAAAAATGACCTAAAATATTATTATTTCGACCGGTTTATTATTAATTACCGATGTAGATAAATACGATAGAAAAACCCGGTAAAAAATAATGTTTTCGATAAAGTGATACTTAAAACATTATTTTTACCGATTTTTTAACCGCATTTACCTATATTAATAATTAAACCAATAATGTCTTTTTTCTCGCCGTATATAAAACCTACCACACGTGAGCATTTCCCTTATTCCTACTGTTTATTAATGTTAAGTTAGACTATTGTAGGGTAGAACCGCCCCTTAATTTAGAAGATATGGGATATTCGAAATGAATGAATTCAACCACTCGCATCAAATGCACGTAAGGTTTTTAATTTTGGTCTATTGAATTGTTTTTTTTTAATTTATTTCCTTTTCAATTATAATCATTTGCATGATGGAATTCTTTTTCCTTATTTCTTTATAATATTTATGTCGCGGCCGTCTTTCGGTTGGGCCTCGAAATTAGGCTTCGACTTGAAATAATTGAGTTAGAGTCGCCACCGATCATTTAAAAATAAATTTAGGTTGATCGGACACCATCTTACCTAATCTGCGTTTTACCATAAATGTGTCGGGTTCGGGAGTCGGTTACGATCAAGGAAGGATTAGCACCATTGAACAGCCATTTCGGTACCAATTAATTTTTCAGTTGTCTTTATTTGCAAAATTTAAAATTTAAATTAAAATTTAAGTTACCTGATTCGAATTGGTTATCTTTGATCAGTTGAAATTTATCTACAAAGTTAAAAATGTTAGAGAAAATAAATAAATAATAAATAAATCAAAAGAAAGAAAAATTTAAAATATATATAAAAAATTATAAAAAATATTTTTTAAAAAAAAAATAAAAATAAATAATAAATAACAAATAAAAACAAATCAAAGGAAAAATACATAAAAATAATAATAAAAAACAAAAAAAATAATAAAAAGTATTAAATAAACCAAAAAAATATAAGATGAAATAAAGAATAATAAGAGGTAAATAATAATAATAATAATATAAATAATAATAATAATAATAATAATAATAAATGATTAAAACAAATATACGAAATTGGAAATAAAAATAAATAAATAAATAAAAAATACCAATTTGAAAGAAAATGGAATTATGAGATAAAATTTGAGTTAAATGGGCGAAAATGAATTGCATTAAAAACACGGGGGACCTGAAAGGGGGGTTACCCCCATTTTCATTAGAAACACGCGAACTTTGATCATGGGTCGGGTCGACTCGCGGGTCTTACAACGGGTTATATAAAAGCCAATTATTTCCCAAAAACCTTCATTCTCACTTTCTCTCAAGAAAACACGCCTCGCCCCTCTCCATTTCCTCTCAAACTCCTCCAGAACACGACCACTCCTCTTTGCTCGACCACCACCTCAAAGCCTCCGGCCAACACGAGGCGGCGGCCGAAAATGGTGAAAAGCCACTAAAATAACGCCTTTCACACCCTAAACACTAACCCGAGGCCCAAAACCTCGCAAACCTTGCGAATCGGTAGATCTAACCCGAAAGTCTCGGTCTTTACCTATTTCGTCGGTGACCCTTTGACTTTCGGTGGCTCTCCGATTGATGATTCGACTTTTGGCCCTCTGTTGTGTATTTTCTTGCTTTGTGTGTTGTTTAGCCGTTTACTTTCGTTGTGCTTTCTGTGTTTAGTTCGATTGTTTTTGTCGGTTGATGGTTTACTGTCTTGACGATCTCTTTTGTTTGCTGTGGATTCATGGCTATGTGTTGTTGGTTCTCGGCTCATCTTGTTGGTAGTGTTTCGGTCTGTGTTTTTTTTGTGTTCGATGTGTGGTTCTGGTTTAGTATTTTTGTGGCTCTCTATTCCGATAATGTTGTGTGGTTCACCTTGGTTCAGTGTTATGTATTTATAGGCCCCGATAGGGGTCTGTTTTCGACTATTTTGGGGTCGATCTTAGATATTCCAGGGTCGTTCTCGGTGATCTCAGATGGTTCAGTCCGAGTAGCTCCGATTTTAGTGATGCACATCGTCGAAATACTCGGTCGACCATTGACTTTCGATATGCTAGAACCCTTGATCTCGGCCGTTGGATTGGGTCAGATCCAACGGTCCAGGATCTACTATGGCACTTGACTTAACGTAAAAACCCTAATATTTGGATGTTGGTTACGGGCTGGGTCAGGCTCACTTTGGACTATCTGGACTTTTTATTCAAACCTGGAAAAAAGGAAATAAATAAAGTCAACAAAACAAAATGGATAAAATTGAAAATAAAAATAAAAATATATTAATTAATAATATAATATAAACTATATAATATATATAAATATATATAATATTTTTAAACTATATATTATATTCTTAAAAAGTTTTCAACGCTATATATTATATAATTTTCAAAAATGATTTAAAAATATTATATAAGTTTTAAAAAATGTTTTTAAAATTATATATTATATAATTTTTCAAATTTTTTTTAAACTATATATTATATAAGTTTTTTAAAATACTTTTCAAATCTATATATTATTTTCAAAATGTTTTGAAAAACTACATATTATATATATTTTTTCAAAATGATTTTTTTTAAAAACTATATAATATAAATGTTTTCAAAACTATATTATATATTTATTTCAAAAACATTTTAAAAACTATATTACTATATACATATATATATATATATATATATATATATATATAACTCTGGGTGAAAAATGAGTGTCTACAACTGCCCCTCTTTGTCCTTTTTCGTGGAACGAAAAATATGACAAAGATAAAAGAACACAAATTTTCGCTCGGTGGAGTTGAAAATTGATTTGAATTAGGAATAACTCCCTGTCGAATTTGAGTTGCGGATGGCTCCCCCGTCGCAAGGTTGAGTCCATCTTGAAATGAAATGGAATTGAAAACGTAGTTCAGAATTTTAATCAAAATGTGGCTCCTTATTGTCCTTCGGTATACTTCTCGGTTCAAAGACCTTGATTAAAAATTAGACTGGAAAGTAGTTCCTTGACTCCACCATGTGGTTGATAGGCCCTCGAGCCGAATGAAATCGAACTCAAAAGGTCTTCGTTCACAGAGCTTTTCTCCACTTAAGCTATGCCGCCGAAAAAACAACTTCTTGTCACTAAGCACAACTAACCCAGGTCTTCTTCTCGACTTGAAAACCTCGACTGCAACCAGAAAGTAGTGTGATTCATGTGTCATCAAGCTGAACGAATCAAACTCGAAAATTTGGGTAACAGATAACCCTTCTTGCCTTGATCTATGCTATAAATATTGTGCCTTTGAGTTGAGTGTAATCGAACTCGAAGGTCTTTTGTTGGCAGATAGCCCTTCTAGCCTTAAGTTATGATGCAAATGATGTGCCTTGGAACTGAGCGTAGTCGAACTCGAAGGTCTTTTGTTGGAAAATAACCCTTCTTACCTTGAGTTATGTTGCAAATGATGTGCCTTGGAGCTGAGCGTAGTCGAACTCGAAGGTCTTTTGTTGGCAGATAACCCTTCTAGCCTTGAGTTATGCTGCAAATCATATGTCATGGAGTTGAACGTAGTCGAACTCGAAGGTCTTTTGTTGGCAAATAGCCCTTGTTGCCATGAACTATGTTGTAAATGATGTGCCTTGGAGTTATGCGTAGTCGAACTCAAAGCTCTTTTGTTAGCAGATAACCCTTCTAGCCTTGAGTTATGCTGTAAATGATGTGCTTTGGAGCTAAGCGTAGTCAAACTCGAAGGTCTTTTGTTGGTAAATAGCCCTTCTTGCCTTGAGCTATGTTACAAATGATGTGCCTTGGAGCTGAGCGTAGTCGAACTCGAAGTTCTTTGGTTGGTAGATAACCATTCTAGCCTTGAGTTATGTCACAAATGATATTCCTTGGAGCTGAACGTAGTCGAACTCGAAGATCTTTTGATGTCAGATAGCCCTTATAGCCTTGAGCTATACTAAATGATGTTCCTTGAGGTTGAGCGTAGTCAAACTCAAAGGTCTTTGGTTGGTAGATAACCCTTCTAGCCTTGAGTTATGCTGCAAATTATATGCCTTGGAGTTGATAATGTGCCTTGGGGCTGAGCGTAGTCAAACTCAAAGGTCTTTGGTTGGCAGATAACCCTTTTAACCTTGAGTTATACTGCAAATGATATGCCTTGATGTTGAACGTAGTCAAACTCGAAGGTATTTTGATGACCAATAGCCCTTCTAGCATTGAGCTATGTTGCAAATGATGTGCCTTGGAGCTGAGCGTAGTCAAACTCAAAGGTCCTTGGTTGGCAGATAACCCTTCTAGCCTTGAGTTATGCTGCAAATGATATGCCTTGGAGCTGAACGTAGTTGATCTCGAACGTCTTTTGGTGGCAGATAACCCTTCTAGCCTTGAGTTATGCTGCAAATGATGTGCCTTGGAGCTGATCGTAGTCGAACTCGAAGGTTTTTGGGGGCAGATAACCCTTCTAGCCTTGAGTTATACTGCAAATGATAGTTTCTAAGAAAATGGCTTCCCTTCATGGGTCTAAGTTGGTCATAATTCTTCAGGTGGTTCCTCTGAACGGGTTTGAACCAATTGATATGATGTTTGGATGACTCTCCTTTACGGGAAAACCCACTGATAAATTCTGTCAGCCGGATATCTTCCGTCGTGGAATTGAAATCTGGCTGGAAACCTGCTACTCATTATTGAGTTATGCTGATATGGATTCATTCTGAATTGGCTCTCGTACCAATATAAAATTGATTATGAGATCTGTAGATATGTCAAGTCGGTTAAGGTATAGCTTCTCTCTGCTGAGTCAAACAACCACCATCGATCTTTAAAAGAGATTTTGAATCGAGCATCTTTCATCTTGAAGTCGAGACTTGACTCTAAAGCTGCAAAAAATATGTACTTGAAAAAATGATAAATGCAATGCTCTTAAGTATGTCTAAGATGCATACAATATGAATTAGTCTAGACGGAGTCTCATGCTTTGTATGTAGATCTTGATCCTTGGAATCGATCTTGCCCCATTTTCTTCTCGGGTTGTAGCCTTTCACATTTGCGACTATCCTATTTGAAAATGTTTTTCTCACTTCTCTTATTTTAGGAGGGGAAAAAGATAAGAATTCTGTAAAACATTGCTCCTAATTTAGGCTTGCAATCGAATCAAATCATAAACATGAGTTCAAAGAATATCAAAGGAATCAATAGCTCTTTTAATGCTTTTAGAGTTACAGCTCTTTGATAGATATTCAATTGGATGAGTTGGCTTTAGGTGGGTCTCTTATTTAGCCATAAAAAATGTCTTTTTTCGGTCATTGATTGGCTTGGCATTTTAATTGGATGTGGACAAAATGACGTAACTAGCATAATCAATTACAAGACCTTCTATTTCGTTTCTCTAAAACCTTCCATTTGTTCAAGCTTCGTAGGCTCCTCTAACAAAGGCAGTGCAGAAATTTCGGTTTAAAAATGAAATTCTTGAGTGCTCGTGTGAATTTGACTATACAGGTGTTCCTTAACTCCCTTAGTATATTTTTACCGAAACTCGTTATTTAAATTTTCTATTGTTTGGCTAACTGAATCCATAAATCCAGAGAGTTTAACCAATTACTCTAGAGGGACATCTCAATATCGTTGTAGATATTATAATCACATTTATCAGGCTAGCTGAATATTA
This sequence comes from Hibiscus syriacus, assembly GCF_006381635.1. Taxonomy (NCBI): domain Eukaryota; kingdom Viridiplantae; phylum Streptophyta; class Magnoliopsida; order Malvales; family Malvaceae; genus Hibiscus; species Hibiscus syriacus. The sequence goes on along the minus strand of NW_024062908.1, from coordinate 237,268 downwards.
TCCATAAAGCCGGGGCGTTTAACCAATTGCTCTAGAGGGACAACTCAAGCTTTATTGTTTAGATATTATAATCACCTTTATCAGGCTTAGCTGAATCATATCCATAAAGCCGGCGCGTTTAATCAATTGCTTTAGAGGGACAACTCAAGCTTTATTGTATATATGTAATATTATAATATGGGTATACAGATTCAATTTGTTAAGTTTGTCAAGAAGAACCTGTTATAGTCTAGATGTTTTTTGGAAGTCAAAAATTTCATCTTTAGAATTCAATTTCCAAGAAACTGACCTAGACTAGATTCACTTACTCGACTATTCCATCTGTAAAGATCATGATCATCATTGAATGTCTTAAACAAAAAGTATAGTAATTGTCATATGCAAAAGATGCCCCATTTTGTCCTCACCTATGCACATCTAAATACCAATCCTTATGAAGAGGGAAGGCTATATTGGTTATTTGTAAGAGAATGGTACGATGTTTGAGCGTAACTTCTGGGTAAGGTCAAAGTCCTTTGTTGTATTAACTAGTCAAATATCTGTAACTCTGAATCATTTACGGAGTTTTTTAATTCAGTTGATATTCAAAGAATTGCAAGTTTGCAAATGTGATTCTTTGCTCGTCATCTTTAAAGTAACATAAATTTATTTAAATGTCCTTACAAAAACTTAAGAAAAAAATGAAAAAAAAATTCAAACAAAATGACTCAAATGATGAAATAATCTTCCTCACTTGGATGCCCTCAAGCTGTTGAAGTCGATCCATTTTCGGTTACGCATCTTCTGCACGAATCTCTTGAATGTGTAACAGTTCTAAATAGTGTGCCATGGGACACCGCCATGATATTCACAATGAGCATTCTCAATATACCATTGGGTATGGGGGCTTCATGGGTTCCACCAGATATGGTGACACTACATGGGTGTCAAGAAGTTGTTGGTAAAGCTCTTTGTAGGTTATTGGAATAGGGTCGAATGCTCCATTTCCTTCTGAGGTTCTCTGGAACTTGTTTAGAAGTACCTGACGATACAACTGCAATTGAGTTTGGGCTGGAGATTGTAACACCTTTACTGACGTTGTTGATGTTGTTAATCTCTCCATCCCTCTCCCTCATAGGAGGTTTCTTACTGGCCTCCCTATCCTTAATTTTTCTATACTTTAACGCCGACTCGATCATTTCTCCGGCCATAACCAAGTCTGAAAAGCTTTATGTTGTGATCGCAACCAGGTGTCCGAAGTATGGAGCCTTCAGGGTCTGTACGAAAAGCTTTTGGGTTTCCTTTTCATCCAAAGATGGATGAATTGCATAACCAAGTCTCTCCATTTTTGTGAGTATTGCTTGAAAATCTCGTTATGCTTCTTTTCCATACTTTGTAGCATAACTCGATCTGGCCTCATGTCGTTGACATGCTTGTAATGTTCCAGAAATGACTTCGCTAACGCTAAATCCTTCCAAGTCTTGATATGGGATGTGCTTAGCTAATTATATCATTGGATGATTGAGCCCGACAGACTCTCCTGGAAGTAGTGGATCAGGAGTTGGTCGTTTCCTCCATATCCTGTCATCTTTCGACAGAACATGGTGATGTGAGCGGATGGGCAACTATTCCCGTTAAACTTCTCGAATTCCGGGGACTAGACGAGTTATGCGGCATTGACTCCATCGTAGTCATTGTTTCCGTTGATTACCTTCATTTAGTCCTCTAATTGCTTGTTTTCTCCTCCATCGTCTCTGCTTTGTTCTCTTCGTCCAAATCAGATATATGGTAATAAACTGAATTGTTCTCAGGGTTAAATACAACAGTTTATATATTTGCAGCAGACGGGGTTTTTGTCTTTGTAGAAAATAGGTCCTCTTGAAGTTCGGGTAAGATTCCAGGTGCGATAACCACTTGTGGGGTAGGTGGCATATCTACCCTTTCCGACGAACTGTCCCAGGTGCACTTGCTTGATGTAGACCAGATAACTTGGCCAAGATTTGATCGACCAAGGACTCTTGGCTTTTCATGATTGTATCCAGAGTACTTCGACCAACTCTCTCTGGAGCTTCAACATGTTCTCCTCAATTTGAGCAATTCTGGTTTCCATCTAATTCTTTTTTAAGAGGGTGTTATGCGAATGGGGTTTGTCCAAAACTTAAGGTGGTGTATCCAGTATTTGTTCATTTTTTATGAGACATTCTTCCATTAGTTAATACGAATGTAAAGAAAATAACAAAATACAAAATATGTCTAAATGCATGATGCATGAAATGTTCGAGGCATTGATCCAAAAATGTGTCTGTTATTATAAATAATCCTTATTGGGGACAAAAGTGTTATGTCTTAAGAGACAAAAACATTTTGATGGTATAGATCCCGAACAACCCCTGACAAGTTGATTCGTCTTCTGCCTTTTTTATGTCACCGGATGAATATCCTGTCAAACCGTTCCATCTCTTTGGCTAAACGATGAGTGCTTGCCCGAAAAAAAGGTCTCGAAGGACTGCATCTCCGGCTTTCACTCTCTGTTGAGCTTGTTCCTAATAAAAGTGCCATTGGAGTCCTCTATCGATAAATATCCGAAGCTTGCTTCTTGAATTTGTCAATAGTGGTCGATTGTCTTTGAAAAACTCTCTAGGTCATTAACCTTTTCTCACCTTACCCTGCAACCTTTGCCAGCTCAAAAAGTCGAATTTTGGTGTGCACAGTGTAAATACCGATCCATCCTGAGTATTCTTTGATCATAGTTGGACTTCTAAGCTTTTCATCTCTTGTATTATAACCCCTTTGTCCATTAATACATATTATTTATGTTTAACGAACACGTTTTTTGTGGATCAACACCTCTTTTGAATGATGCAGATGATGGAAACAAAATAAAAGAGCGCAAAAATGAAAAGAGTTAGTTAAATAATAACCAAAACAATCACGAAAATATCCTACCCCACATGCTTATTATTCCTACCCGGACATGATCTCTATTCTGCAAGTTGATTTTGAACAAGTCCTAACTGCATAAATTTCTAGTTCAGATGCTTTGAACTTAAAATAAGGTAGAAAATGAACTCAAAATAGCCTAGGGTTTGAAATGAGGTTTTAGGTGGGCTCTAATTCCTTGTAGTCTCCCGGTTTAGGTTCTAAAAAGGTACCTGAATTCTCCTTGCTGGTGCCCCCTTGGGCTTGCCAGACCCTTAGTCCTAAGCCCATTACAAGCTTATGTGGACTAAGTTAAACTCGAGAGGAAACATTCCCTTATGCCCATACGGAGAATAAATTCACACGAAAGCATAAGGTATATGAATCCCGAATGTTACTTGTTAGGCCCATATGGAGAATAAATTCTCACGAGAGTGTCGCTGTCACCCCCACTTAAAACGGGTTTGGAGCTCGGGTATAGAGCCTGAGATGAATTTTTTTCAAAAATCTAAAATCATTGAAAGAAAACATCAGTACAACTATTTATTTGAAAAATAATCAACGATAAATAATGAGAATCGAATAAATAAATGAAAATTTAAACTTAATATTTTCGCTCAAAAAGACAACCGAAAATTAATTTCGGCGTGACTTTCTTACCTGTCCCTAGCAGAGTTGCCAAGTTGTCGCGACCTTCTTTCGGTTGGGCCCCGGAATTGGGCTTTGACTTGAAATAATTGGGTTAGAGTCTTCACCGACCATTTAAAAAAATTTAGGTTAATCGGACACCATCCTACCTGATCTGCGTTTTACTAGAAATGTGTCGGGTTCGGGAGTCGGTTTCGGTCAAGGAAGGATTAGCACCATTGACTGCCCTTTCGGTACCAATTAATTTGTCGATTGTCTTTATTTGCGAAAATTTAAAAAATTAAATTAAAATTTAAGTTACCCGATTCGAATTGGTTACCTTTAATTAGTTGGAATTTATCTACAAAGTTAAAAATATTAGAGAAAATAAATAAATAAAAAGAAAAAAATTAAAAATATATATAAAAATTATTAAAAATTAAAAAATAAATAAAATAAAATAACAAATAAAACTAATCAAAGGAAAAATAAATAAAAAATACAAAAAATAATAAAAAGTATTAAATAAACCAAACAAATATAAGATGAAATAAAAAAATAATACAAAGTAAATAATAATAATAAATGATTAAAACAAATATACGAAATTGGAAACAAAAATAAATTAAAACAAAATAAATAAATAAATAAAAAGGACCAATTTGAAAGAAAATGGAATTATGGGATAAAATTCAAGTTAAATTGGCGAAAATTAATTGTATTAAAAACACGCGGACTTTGATCTCGGGTCGGGTCGACTCGCGAGTCTCACAACGGATTATATAAAAGCCCATTATTTCCCAAAAACCTTCATTCTCACTTTCTCTTAAGAAAATCAGGCCTAACCCCACTCCATTTCCTCTCAATCTCCCCCAGAACACGTCCACTCCTCTTCGCCCGACCACCACCTCAAAGCCTTTGACCGCGGCGGCGACCGAAAAAGATGAAAAGCCACCAAAATAACGCCTTTCACACCCTAAACACTAACTTGAGGCCCAAAATCCCACAAACCTTGCGAATCAGTGTAGATCTAACCCGAAAGTCTCGGCCTTTACCTCTTTCGTTGGTGACCCTTTCACTTCCGGTGGCTCTCCGGTTGATGATTCGGGTTTTGGCCCTCTGTTGTGTATTTCCTTGCTTTGTGCGTTGTTTAGCCGTTTACTTTCGTTGTTGTTTTTGTGTTTGGTTCGACTATTTTTGTTGGTTGATGGTTTACTGTATTGACGATCTCTTTTGTTTGATGTGGATTCGTGGCTGTGTTGTTGGTTCTCGGCTCACTCTTGTTGGCAGTGTTACGGTCTGTGTTTTTTGTGTGTTCGATATATGGTTCTGGTTTAGTATTTTTGTGGCTCTCTGTTCTGATGATGTTGTGTGGTTCACATTGGTTTTGTGTTCTGTATTTATAGGCCCCGATGGGGGTCTGTTTCCAGCTATTTTGGGGTCGATCCCAAATATTCCAGGGTCGTTCTTGGTGATCTTGGATGGTTCAGTCCAAGTAGCTCCGATTTTGGTGATGCACATCACTGAAATAGTCAGTCAACCGATGATTTTCGATCTGCTAGAACCCTTGATCTCGACCGTTGGATTGGGTCAGATCCAATGGTCTAGGATCTGCTGCGACACTAGACTTAACGTGGAAACCCTAATCTTTTGATGTTGGTTACGGGCTAGGTCAGACCCACTTTGGACTATCTGGACCTTTTATTCAAACCTGAAAAAATGGAAATAAATAAGTCAACAAAACAAAAAAAGATTAAAATGAAAATAAAAATAAAAATATATTAATTAAACTATATAATATATACTATATAATATAAACTATATAATATATATTTCAAAAATATTTTTAAACTATATATTATATTCTTAAAAAGTTTTCAAAACTATATATTATATAGTTTTCAAAAATGAATTAAAAATATTATATAAGTTTTAAAAAATGTTTTTAAAATTATATATTATATAGTTTTTGAAAAATGTTTTTAAAACTATATATTATATAAGTTTTTCAAAAATACTTTTCAAAACTATATATTATTTTCAAAATGTTTTGAAAAAATATATTATATATATATTTTTCAAAATGATTTTTTAAAAACTATATAATATATAAATGTTTTCAAAATGTTTTCAAAACTATATTATATATATATTTCAAAAACATTTTAAAAAACTAAATTACTATATACATATATATATATATATAATAAAATAAAAAATATATATAAAGAAATAACTCCGGGCGAAAATGAATGTCTACAGCTGCCCCTCTTTGTCCTTTTTTGTGAAACGAAAAATAGGATAAAGATAAAATAACACAAATTTTCGTACGGTGGAGTTGAAAATTTATTTGAATTAGGAATAATTACCTGTCGAATTTGAGTTGCGAATGGCACCCTCGTCGCGAGGTCGAGTCCATATTGAAATGATATGGAATTGAAATCGTAGTTCGAAATTTGAATCAGAATGTGGCTCCTTATTGTCCTTCGGTCTTCTTCTCGGTTCAAAGACCTTGGATAAAAAATTCGACTGGAAAGTAGTTCCTTGACTCCACCATGTGGTTGATAGGCCCTCGAGCCAAATGAAATCGAACTCGAAAGGTCTTCGTTCACATATAGCTTTTCTCCACTTAAGGTATGCTGTCGGAAAACAGTTTCTTATCACTAAGGCACGACTAACCCAGGTCTTCTTCTCGACTTGAAAACCTCGACTGCAAATGGAAAGTAGTGTGATTGATGTGTCATTAAGCTGAACAGAATCGAACTAGACAATTTGGTTGATAGATAGCCCTTCTTGCCTTGAGCTATGTTACAAATGATGTGCCTTGGAGCTGAGCGTAGTTGAACTCGAAGGTCTTTTGTAGGCAGATAACCCTTCTAGCCTTTAGTTATGCTGCAAATGATATGCCATGGAGCTGAGTGTAGTCGAACTCGAAGGTCTTTTGTTTGCAAATATCCCTTTTGCCTTGAACTATGTTGCAAATGATGTGCCTTGGAGCTGAGCGTAGTTAAACTCGAATGTCTTTTGTTGGAAAATAGCCCTTCTTGCCTTGAGCTATGTTGCAAATGATGTGCCTTAGAGCTGAGCGTAGTCGAACTCGAAGGTCTTTTGTTGGCAGATAACCCTTCTAGCCTTGAGTTAATCTGCAAATGATATGCCAGGGAGCTGAGCGTAGTCAAACTTGAAGGTCTTTTGTTGGCAAATAGCCCTTCTTGCCTTGAGTTATGTTACAAATGATGTACCTTGGAGCTGAGCGTAGTCGAACTCGAAGGTCTTTTGTTGGCAGATAAACCTTCTAGCCTTGAGTTATGTTGTAAATGGCGTGCCTTAGAGCTGAGCGTAGTCAAACTCAAAGGTCTTTAGTTGGCAAATAAACCTTCTTACCTTGAGCTATATTGCAAATGATCTGCCTTGTAGCTGAGCGTAGTCGAACTCGAAGGTATTTGGCTGACAGATAACCCTTCTAGCCTTGAGTTATGTCACAAATGATATGCCTTGGAGCTGAGCGTAGTCAAACTCGAAGGTCTTTTGTGGAAAATAACCCTTCTAACCTTTTAGCTATGCTGCAAATGATGTGCCTTGGGGCTGAGCGTAGTCAAACTCAAAGGTCTTTGGTTGGAAGATAACCCTTCTAGCCTTGAGTTATACTGCAAATGATATGCCTTGGAGCTGAACTTAGTCAAACTTGAAGGTATTTTGATGGCAAATAGCCCTTCTAGCCTTTACCTATATTGCAAATGATATGCCTTGGAGTTGAGCATAGTCGAACTCGAAGGTCTTTGGTTGGCAGATAACCCTTCTAGCCTTGAGTTATGGTGCAAATGATATGCCTTAGAGCTGAACGTTGAACTCGAAGGTCTTTTGGTGGCAGATAGCCCCTCTAGCCTTGAGTTATGCTGAAATGATAGTTTCTATGAATGCTTCCCTTCACGGGTTTAAGCCTATCATAATTCTTCAGGTGGTTCCTCTGAGTGGGTCTGAACTAAGTGATATGATGTTTGGATGACTCCCCTTCACGGGAAAGCCCACTGATAAATTCTATCAGCCGAATATCTTCCGTCGTGGAATTGAAAACTGGCTGGAAACCTGCTACTCATTTTTGAGTTAAGCTGATCTGGATTCGTTCTGAATTGGCTCTTGAACCCATCTGAAATTGATTATGAGATCTGTAAAATTGTCAAGTCGGTTAAGGTGTAGCTTCTCACTGCTCAGTCAAACAACCACCATCAATCTTTAAAGGAGCTTTTGAATCGAGTATCTTTCGTCTTGAAGTCGAGACTTGACTCTAAAGCTGTAAAAATATGTATGTCTTAAATGATAATGTAACAAGTATGAATGTCTGTCTGTCGATCTTGATCCTTGGAATCGATAATGCCCCATTTTTTCTGGGGTTCAAGCCTTTCACATTTGAGAATGTCCTGTTTGAAAATGTTTTTCTACTTTCTCTTATTTTAGGAGGGGAAAAAGTTAAGAATTCTGTAAAACATTGCTCCTGAATTCAGGCTTGCAATCGAATCAAATCATAAACATGAGTTCAAAGACTATCAAAGGAATCAATAGCTCTTTTAATGCTTTTAGAGTTACAACTCTTTGATAGATATTCAAATGGATGAGTTGGCTTTAGGTGGGTCTCCTATTTAGCCATAAAAATGTCATTTTTCGGTCATTGATTGGATTGGCATTTTAATTGGATGTGGACAAAATGGCGTAACTAGCATAATCAATTACAAGACCATCTATTTCAGTTCTCTGAAACCTTCCATTTGTTCAAGCTTCGTAGGCTCCTCTAACAAAGGCAGTGCAGAAATATCTGTCTAAAAATAAAATTCTTGAGTGCTCGTGTGAATTTGACTATAACAGGTGTTCCTTAACTCCCTTAGTCTATTTTACCGAAACTCCTTATTTAAATTTTACATTGTCTGCCTAACTGAATCCATAAAGCCGGGGCGTTTAAGCAATTGCTCTAGAGGGACAGCTCAATATCGTTGTAGATATTATAATCAGTTTTATCAGGCTAGCTAAATATTATCCATAAAGCTGGGATGACTAACCAATTACTGTAGAGGGACAACTCAAGCTTTATTGTATAGATATTATAATCATCTTTATCAGGCTTAGTTGAATCTTATCCATAAAGCCGGCGCGTTTAACGAATTCCTTTAGAGGGACATCTCAAGCTTTATTGTATATATTTATAATTATAATATGGGTATACGGATCCAATTTCTTAAGTTTGTCAAAAAGAACCTGTTATAGTCTAGGTGTTTGTTGGAAGTCAAAAATTTCATCATTAGAATTCAATTTACAAGCAACTGACCTAGACTAGATTCACTTACTCAACTATTCCATCTGTAAAGATCATGATCATCATTGAACGTCTTAAACAAAAAGTATAGTAATTGTTATATGCAAAAGATGCCCCATGTTGTCCACACCTATGCATCTCTAAAGACCAAGCCTTATGAAATGGGAAGGTTATATTGGTTATTTGCAAGAGAATGCTACGATGTTTGAGTGTAACTTCTGGGTAAGGTCAAAGTCCTTTGTTGTATTAGCTAGTCAAAGATCTGTAACTCTGAATTATTTACAGAGTTTTTTAATTCAGTTGATATTCAAAGAATTGCAAGTTTGCAAATGTGATTCTTTGCTCGTAATCTTTAAAGTAACATAAATTTATTTTAATGTCCTTATAAACTTAAGAAAAAATGAAAAAAATAAATTGAAAAAAATTAATCAAATGATGAAATAATCTTCCTCACTTGGATGCCTTCAAGTTGTTGAAGTCGATCCAGTTTCGGTTACTCATCTTCTGGACAATTCTCTTGAATACGTAACAGTTCGCAATAGTGTGCCCTGGGACACCGCCATGATATTCACAATGAGCATTCTCATCATACCACTTGGGATATGGGGCTTCGTGGGTTCCACCGGATATGGTGACACTACATGGGTGTCAAGAAGTTGTTGGTAAAGCTCTTTGTAGGTCATCGGAATAGGGTCAAAATGCTCTATTTCCTTATGAGGTTATCTGGAATCTTGTTTAGAAGTACCTGACAATACAACTGCAGTTGATTTCGGACTGGAGATTGTAACACCTTTACTGACATTGTTGATGTTGTTAATCTCTCAATCTCTCTCCCTCATAAGATGTTTCTTAGTGGCCTCCCTATCCTTAATTTTTCCCTACTTTATGGCTGACTCGATCATTTCTCCGGCCATAACCGAGTCTGAAAAACTTCATGATGTGATCGCAACCAGGTGTCCAAAGTATGGAGCCTTCAGGGTCTGTACGAAAAGCTTCCGGGTTTCATTTTCATCCAAAGGAGAATGAACTTGCACAACCAAGTCTCTCCATTTTTGTGCGTATTGCCTGAAACTCTAGTTATGCTTATTTTCCATGCTTTGTAGGATAACTCGATCTGGCTTCATGTCGTTGACATGCTTGTAATGTTCCAGAAATGACTTGGCTAAATCCTTCCAATTCTTGATATAGGATTTGCTTAGTTGATATACTATCAGATGCCTGAGCCCGACAGACTATCCTGGAAGCAGTGGATCAGGAGTTGGTCGTTTCCTCCACATCCTGTCATCTTTCGGCAGAACATGGTGATGTGAACGGATGGGAAATTGTTCCCGTCAAACTTCTCGAATTCCGGGGACTTGAATATCGGAGGAAGAACTAAGTCTGGGACTAGACTGAGTTCTGCGGCATCGACCCATGGTAGTCATTGTCTCCTTTGATTACCTTCATTTGGTCTTCTAATTGCTTGATTTTCTCCTCCATCTTCTCTGTTTTGTTCTCTTTGTCCAAATCAGGTATATGGTAATAAACCAAATTGTTCTCAGGGTTAAATATAGTAGTATATATCGTTACAGCAGACAGGGTTTTTGCCTTTGTTGCGAATAGGTCCTCTTGAAGTTTGGGTAAGATTCTAGGTGCGATAACCACTTGTGGGGTATGTGGCATATCTACCCTTTTCAACGAACCTGCCCTAGGTGCACTTGCTTGATGTAGACCTGATAACTTGGCCATAATTGGATCGACCAAGGACTCTTGGATTTTCATTATTGTATCCAAAGTACTTCGACTGCTCTGATTTATCTTGTTTTCCAACTCTCTCTGGAGCTTCAACATGTTCTCCTCGATTGAGCAATTCTGGTTTTCATTTTCTTCTTTTTCAAGCGGGTGTTATGCGGATGGGGTGTGTTTAACGCTTGAGGTGGTGTATCCAGTATTGTTCCTTTTTTATGAGACATTCTTCCGTTAGTTAATGCGAATGTAAAGAAAATAACAAAATGCAAAATATGTCTAAATGCATGATACATGAAATGTTCGAAGCATTGATCCAAAAATGTGTCTGTTATTATAAATAATCCTTATTAGGGGCACAAGTGTTATATCTTAAGAAACAAAAAACATTTTGATGGTATAGATCCCGAACAGACCCTGACAAGTTGATTCGTCTTCCGTCCTTTTTTTGTCACTGGTTGAATATCATGTCGAACCGTTCCACCTCCTTTGGCTAAACTGTGAAAGTGACGAGCTGCTTGCCCCAAAAAAAGGTCTTGAAGGACTGCATCTCCGGCTTTCACTCTCTGTTGAGCTTGTTCCTAACGAAAGTTTCATTGGAGTCCTCCATCAATAGGAACTATCCGAAGCTTGCTTCTTGAATTTGTCAATAGTGGCCTGTTGTCTTTGAAGGAACTCTCCAGGTCAATAACATTTTCTCATCTTGCCCTGCAACCTTTGTCATCTCAAAAAGTCAACTTTTGGTGTGCACAGTGTAAATCCTGGTCCATCCTGAGTATTCTTTGATCATAGCTGAACTTCTGAGCTTTTCATCTATTGTATTATAACCCCTTTCTCCATTAATACAGATTAGTTACGTTTAATGAACACATTTTTTGGATCAACACTTCTTTCGAATGATGCAGATGATGGAAACAAAATAAAAGAGAGCAAATATGAAAAGAGTTAGTGAAATAATAACTAAAACAATCATGAAAATGTCCTACCCCACATGCTTATTATTCCTACCGGACATGATCTCTATCCCGCAAGTTGATTTTGAACAAGTCCTAACTGCATAAATTTCTAGTTCACTTGCTTTGAACTTAAAATAAGGCATGAAATGAACTTAAAATAGCCTAGGGTTTGAAATGAGGTTTCGAGTGGACTCTAATTCTCTGTAGTCTCCCAGTTTAGGTTCTAAAGAAGGTACCTGAGTTCTCCTTGTTGGTGCCCCATTGGGCTTGCCAGACCCTTAGTCCTAAGCCCATTACAAGCTTATGTGGACTAAGTTAAACTCGAGTGGAAACATTCCCTTATGCTCGTACGGAGAATAAATTCACACGAAAGCATAAGGTATATGAATCCCGAAGGTTGCTTGTTAGGCCCATACGGAGAATAAATTCTCAAGAGAGCGTCCCTTTCACCCCACTTAAAATGGGTTTGGAGCTCGGGTATAGTGCCTGAGATGATTTTTTTTTCAAAAATCTAAATCATTAAAAGAAAACATCAGTAAAACTATTTATTTGAAAAACAATCAATGATAAATAATAAGAATCAAATAAATAAATTTAAATTTTTATAATTTTCGCTCAAAAAGACAACCAGATATTAATTTCGGCCTGACTCACTTACCTGTCCCCAGGAGAGTCGCCAAGTTGTCGCGGTCGTCTTTCGGTTAGGCTCCGGAATTGGGCTTTGACTTGAAATAATCGGGTTAGAGTCGCCACCTATCTTTTAAAAAAATTTAGGTTGATCGGACACCATCTTACCTGATCTGCGTTTTACCATAAATGTGTCGGGTTCGGGAGTCGGTTATGGTCAAGGAGGGATTAGCACCCTTGAACCGCCCTTTCGATACCAATTAATTTGTCAGTTGTCTTATTTGCGAAAATTTAAAAATTAAAATTAAAATTTAAGTTACCCGATTCGAATTGGTTACCTTTGATCAGTTGGAATTTATCTGCAAAGTTAAAAATGTTAAAGAAAATAAATAATAAATAATAAATCAAAAGAAAGAAAAATTAAAAATATATATATAAAAAATATTTTAAATAAAATAAAATAAAATAAAAACTAATCAAAGGAAAAATTAATAAAAATAAAATAAAATACAAATAATAATAATAATAAGTATTAAATAAACCAAAAAATATAAGATGAAATAAATAATAATAAGAGGTAAATAATAATAATAATAATATGATTAAAACAAATATACGAAATTGGAAATAAAAATAAATAAAAACAAAATAAATAAATAAATAAAAGGTCCAATTGGAAAGAAAATGGAATTATGGGATAAAATTCGAGTTAAATGGGTGAAAATGAATTGCATTAAAAACATGGGGGACCTGAAGGGGGTTATCCCCATTTTCATTAAAAACACGCGGACTTTGATCCCGGGTCAGGTCGACTCGCGAGTCTCACAACAGATTATATAAAAGCCCATTATTTCCCAAAAACCTTCATTCTCACTTTCGCTCAAGAAAAACACACCTCACCCCTCTCCATTTCCTCTCAAACTCCCCCAGAACACGACCACTCCTCTTCGACCGACCACCGCCTCAAAGCATCCGACCGCGACGGCGGCATGAAAAGATGAAAAGCCACCAAAATAACGCCTTTCACACCCTAAACACTAACCCAAGGCCCAAAACCCCACAAACCTTACGAATCAGTGTAGATCTAACCCAAAGTCTTGGCCTTTACCTCTTTCATCGGTGACCCTTTGACTTCCGGTGGATCTCCGGTTGATGATTCAGCTTTTGGCCCTTTGTTGTGTATTTCCTTGCTTTGTGCGTTGTTTAGCCGTTTACTTTCCTTATGCTTTTTGTGTTTGGTTCGACTGTTTTTTTGGTTGATGGTTTACTGTCTTGACGATCTTTGTTTGATGTGGATTCGTGGCTATGTGTTGTTGGTTCTCGGTTCACTCTTGTTGGTAGTGTTTCGGTCTCTGTTTTTTTTGTGTTCGATGTGTGGTTCTGGTTTAGTTTTTGTGGCTCTTTGTTCCGATGATGTTGTGTGGTTCATCGTGGTTTTATTTATAGGCCCCGATGGGGGTCTGCTTCTAGCAATTTTGGGGTCGATTCCAGACATTACAGGGTCGTTCTCGGTGATCTCGGATGGTTCAGTACGAGTAGCTCCGATTTTGGTGATTCACATCACCGAAATACTCGGCCGACCGATGACTTTCGATATGTTGTGTAACACCCATCTCCAGTATACCTTTATGTATACAAGATACAGATGTCCCATCACTTTTGAAACATTCTACTATTTAAAAATACGTACAAATTTGTTGATTTTGTATATCATTATAATTTACTTATAATAAAAAATGCATCATCTCGCATACACAATAAAACAAGTGTTTAACATTTTACCATAATACATTAGTTTAATTTAAAAATCTTTTTAAAACACTTTTATTAAAATCTATTACATGCCAACTAAAATATGACTAAACAGTCCATTATATCACACAGTTAATGATGAGGCGACCTTGTCTGAATTCCAAATATCTCCTTAGTTGTATTCAACCTACGCGTGAAATAGACACATGTTAAGTATTACTTAGTGAGGCATAGTTAATCACAATTAACAATTCTACGCACATGTTATATTTTGATATTTAAACTCCAAGGAATATTGAATTCCAATGGATATACTACAATTTGAATCACTGATTCCATTAACCTCATTTATTAATCATTATTGGAATCCATACATTCCCCAGGAAATTCATACAATTTGTATAATTTCCTTATAATATTAGCACTCTCAGTGCTTTATCTGAAAGATCATACACTTAGTATGATTTCTCTTTCATTTTAGCACATGAAGTGCCCTATTCGAAAATCCATACCATTAGTATGAATTCATTACCATTTTAGCACAAAAAGTGCCCTATGTGAAAATCCATACCCTTAGTATGATTTCCTTATCCTTGTAGCACCCTTAGTGCTTTATCTGGAAATCCATTCACTCAGTATGATTCCTTTACCATTTTAGCACATAAAATGCCCTATCTGGAAATCCATATTTTCAATATGATTTCCTTATCATTTAGCATACTCAGTGCTCCATATGGAAATCTATACACTCAGTATGATTTCCTTATCATTTTAGCACACAAAGTGCCATTTGGTAATCACTATACATTCATTAATAAATTATGTTATTTTAACTATTACCACATGCACGCACATAATTAAATGCACTCACCTGGTTTGCCTTGTTATTATTTCCAATACGCAAATCTGATTACTCAGCTACTTTGTCTTTGCCTTTCGTTCTACTAGATTCTGGAGCTTGATTTCGATCTACTCAAGCATCCATTAAAGACACATTAAATATCACTTATTAGTATATTGAAATCTTTCATTTCTTAAACTAAAAGAAAGGCTATTTCATATCTTATTTAAATTAGGTATCGATACCCTCTATAGGGTATTGGTACACCCCTAACTGAGGTATAGATACCCTATCTAGGGTATAGATACCTATCTACATTCTAAAATTTTTATCTTCAGGGGGTATCGATTCCCCCTATAGGGTATCGATTCCCTACTGACATTCTGTAATTTTTCGTTAAAAGGGGGGTATCGATGCCCTCTGCCCAGGGTATCGATACCCTCTGCCCAGAAATTATAGTTTGAGCACGAAAATCACATTATTTCTGCTCAAACACTTCCTATTTCACTCCTTTACCTATACTTAACTCCTCTACTCATACTTTAACTCCTTAATACTCATTCAATACATCTTTAACTTCAAAATCCACTCCTCAACATAGATTTCAAGAATCATACTCAAATTTCAATATATTCTAAATACAATTCTAACACTTCATATTCCTTAATTAGCATGATGACAAGTCAAATCTTCCATAAAATATCCATAAACCTTCATATTTCATCTTGTCACTCAAAAACCCATTATCTTAAATCTCTAATATCTCATCAATAACTTAGTTTTAATCTCCTTTAAACCTTCCTTTAGCTTCCATAATATACAAATCTTCAATCCCCCAACAAAATCGAAGGAAAAAACTATTAAATTAAAAGCTTACCTTTAAGCCGAAGGGATGAGTTCACCCACGGCAAGAAGAGGAGAACAGAAGAGTTGACTTCCTATTTTCCCCCACTCATTCTTATTTCCTTATTTAATTACCCAATACCCCTTAATTGAATTTTAAATTCAATTTTAATCCAAATGACCAAAATATTCTTTTAATCATCATTTCTTACAATTTAGTCTAAATCATGAATCCTATTCATCTTCATCTTTCATTATTTAATTTAATAAATCCTCGTATTTTTAAATCATTTCAATTTAGTCCTTAAATAAATTTTTGGGGCATTACATGCTGGAACCCTTGATCTCGACCGTTGGATTGGGTCAGATCCAATGGTCCAGGATTTGCTGCGGCACTGGACTTAATATGGAAACCTAATCTTTGGATGTTGGTTATGGGTTGGGTCAGGCCCACTTTGGACTATATGGACCTTTTACTCAAACCTGGAAAAAAGGAAATAAATAAGTCAACAAAACAAAATAGATAAAAATGAAAATAAAATTAATAATATATTAATTAATAATATAATATAAACTATATAATATATATATTTCAAAAATATTTTTAAACTATTTATTATATTCTTAAAAAAATTTCAAAACTATATTTTATATAGTTTTCAAAAATGATGTAAAAATATTATATAAGTTTTAAAAAATGTTTTTAAAATTATATATTATATAATTTTTCAAAAATATGTTTTTAAAAACTATATATTATATAAGTTTTTCAAAATAGTTTTCAAAACTATATATTATTTTCAAAATGTTTTAAAAAACTATATATTATATATATTTTTTCAAAAAGATTTTTTAAAAACTATATAATATATAAATGTTTTTAAAATGTTTTCAAATCTATATATTATATATATTTAAAAACATTTTCAAAAACTATATTACTATATACCTATATATATATAATAAAATAATATATATATATATATATAATAACTTCGGGCGAAAATGAGTGTCTACAATTTCTTTTTGTTTGAAAGCTGATTATTCTATTTCTAATAAATGTTGTGAATGAATATGCGGGTTTAAAATGTTTGTTGCAGAGAGAATATAGTGAAGCCTAGCAACTTCCCTTTTCTTTATCTTTTTCAATTTGTTTCTTTTTTTTCCTGAAGGAAAAAGAAAAAGGAATTTTCCTCAGTAAATGGGTTGCTTTCACACTAGGAAACTAGGGGAACACCCTGGCACGAAGACCCTGTTACTCTTGCTTCACAAACTGCTTGTAAGTCTGTAAACAACAATGTTTACGTGGCTTTGTATTGAGAAATTGTCCAAATTTGAGTACTTGGTTCTTTTCCCTTTGTATATGCAGTTAGTGTTAGTGAAGTCGAAGCATACTTTGAGCTATTCAAGAGCATCAACGGTTCCTGTTGAGACCCTCGACGAATCCCTCGACACAGCGGAAATAAAACTTGACGGTCTCACCAACAATCCAAGAACGAAAAACCGAAATCGGGAGGAAAGGATGCGAATACTTACAGTGAGTTTCCTTGAAAAACAGCAAAGACAACAACGGCTAATGGTGATCACGAACGGTTTGAATCGTAAGCCTCCACGAAAAATATGTCTCGCCCTCTACTCAATTCACCTGATTGAGAGCAAAATTTACTTTTCCCAAAAATAGTTTTGAGTAAAAGTTTTCCAAATTAAATATCCATTAAAAGAGTTGCAATCAGAATTACATTCTTTTAATATTTACTTACTATATTCGGGATAATTAAAAACATATGTATATCAAATATACATATATTAACTCTAGATATATTTTAGTAACGTACAACAAATTGTACATATTTGGTCATTTCAATCCTAGGGTGTTACTCTTTAGGTTATTGTAACGTTAGTAGTAATTATTAGAACAATTCTAATATTACATACAATGTGTGACACCTAGCAATATATCATTGTCACATAAGTTATAAGAAATTATGATTCGACATATAGTCTTCATGATTAACACTTTTATGTATTACTTTTTTGTCTTTATATCTAGAATAGACACAAGTCTTGGAATAGTCACATTTGTGATATCTCATATCAAATTATTCGAGCATGTCCATGCATTTATAGTCTCACTCAATCAAGTGACATGTGATATATTTCCTATTATGTAGGAAGGACAAATCCTATCTTAATCATACACACCACACTACATATATCGAAATATATTCAATAACAATCTTTATAGTGCAACCAGTTATGAAGCATGTTTGATTGTATCAAAACATACAACAATATATGTTGGGATAGCATTGATCTCAAGTCTGAGGATCATACATATAGTCATTACCATGAGCAATGTAATGACTGTCACATAATAATCCAAAACATATGCTCATGGTAGGTTAATCCAATACATTGTTCTTTAACAATATAATAATGTATCAATTTTGGCATATCTATGTCAATGACAACTCGTTGTCATCAATCAATAAAATGTTAGTCTTAAGCGTATTATTATTATCCATGCCCATAATAATACTTGACTAGGGATCTTTTAATAATAATAATATTATTATTATATAGATTTTATTATATTTCAGTTTATGTTAAACACAAATATATAACTGAAAATAATAGTGACAATGTCTTTATTCAATAAAATCGGTAAATAAAATGTATCATTACAATAATGATATGATTGGTCTTTGGGAATACTCTAATAGTTCCGTGGTTGATGATGGAGTGATCAGCAAGGTTCAATTCTTCATTCTCTGTAATGCCATGCATCTTTTACTTTTTCTTTGTTTGGTTTTGAATAAGGATTTTTACATGTGATGCCATGTGAGTTGAGCTTAGGAAGATTAGTGTACACAACGCTTTTAACTTGTGCGGTGCTTTTTGTGGATAAAATCTTGAGGTCTGATATACCGAATCGACAATACCTTTCAAGTTGGTATAGACTGACAATATGTGTGGTTTTGAGTTGTTTTGTATGTTCTCTGGACTTTGCCCGTGACTGTGAGGCGCTTTTTGTGGACAAAATCATGTGGTCCGATAGACCAAAGCGAACAAAATGTATGTTGTTATAGACATCGGAAAATACCTTGCAAGTTGGTATACTATAGACTATGACATTATGTGTGGTTTTGAGTTTTTCATGGTTTTCTGGACTTTGCCTTTTAAATCTCCTTTTCAGTTCCATTATTCGGTTTCTGCAAATTCAAAAATTTGTGTGCCTCATCCAGCTTATCTGTTGTGTGCACGTTACGCAGGAAGAATTTCAGTTAGCGCTGTCTGAGAATAGGAAGAAGGAAAACATTTTTGCAAGTCGGGTAAAGTGTTTTCTGTTCTTCTTCCTTTATATTGTTATGAAATATTAGATAGCACATAAATTTTCCTTATCTAAATTTTATTTGATGTGCATGCTCTTCTATATTTATCCAACCTTCTTATAAAATGCAGATTTTCGATTTATTCGACGCCAAGAAGAAGGGAATCATTGATTTTGGTGACTTTGTTCGAGCACTCAGTGTCTTCAATCCAAATGCCTCGCAAGAGGATAAAATAAATTGTAAGTTGATATAATAATCTTAGTTGCACAATTTGTTTAATCTTCCATCTCACTTTTATCTTATGGTTTTACATTGCAGTTACATTTAAACTTTATGACATGGATGGAACTGGTTTTATCAAGCGTCATGAGGTATATTGGGATTTACTTTTCAATTCAGTCGCTTTACTTTGAGCGGAACAACCGATTTCGAAGATTCACGCAGATCATCCATATCTATGTTTTGGTTCAGTTGCATTTTTTATACAAGCATGCCTTACGTGATTTTCGCAGGTTAAGCAAATGCTGATTGCACTTTTGTGTGAATCCGAAATGAAGTTAGCTGACGAAACCATTGAGGCAATACTCGATAAGGTGAGAGCCTGTTGCAGTATGGTTGTTACGATATATACCCGAGTGCATCGAATTATCATGTTATCGACAATATATATGTGAAACGAAAACATCACTCCTCTTTTTGGTGAACTGGAATATTTCAGAACTCTGTTAATAGTTGAATTTTTAATCTTTGGTGGGATTTACGAACAGACATTCTTGGATGCTGACATTAATCAAGACGGGAAGATATATATATATATATCAGAATGGAAAAACTTCGTCTCTCGTAATCCGTCATTGTTGAAATCATGACCCTCACATACCTGCGGTATGTGTTACCGTGTCGTAATTCATCTCGACTTAAATTTTCGTCGCCGAGAAACTCATCCGTGGCGTAACTTGAATCAATGCAGGGACATAACAACAACGTTTCCAAGCTTTGTTTTTAATTCTGAAGTAGACGAGGTTACCACATGATTTTTTTTGGGGGGGGGGGGGAATATGTGTTGTACTTGAAAGAATGTTTTTTTCTTCTTTTTCTTGGGGTATGATTTGTTGAAATTGAGCGTCTTTATGTGGAGAAAGTAGCCTAGTTTTTGTTGTATCCCTAAAGCCGTCAAATGTGTACAGGATAGTAGCTAAGTAGTTTATGCTACAGGCATTCTTATTAATGCTATACACATCGAATAATTTGTTGGTTACTTTTGATTTAGTTTTATAAACGTATAGTCATTCGATTCAAAAAATATAATTCGTATCACTTTTATTTTGTTTTAATTAAGATGTGCTCAGTGAAATGTTAACGTTCATTAGTTTGATGGCGTGACAAGTTAGTAAAAAGATTTAATTTTTACTAACCCTTGAACTTTAGATAAAATACTAATTAGGGACTATTTTATAGATTCAAAGTAATTTAGGGACAAAGTTATAATTTACCTTTTTTATATGTCCACCACCCTCCCCCCACAACTCCATCTTCTTGTGCCACACACCTCCCTCTTCTCTACAGCTGTTACATTCGCAGATCTAAACGCACGATTCATCAGTGGTCACTACTTTGAGCGCCATCTTCTGCGAACGAAGAAGTCAACCACTGTCGATCAGAGATGATGAAGTCCGAACGCCTCTTCAATTTTTTGGGATAATAATTTGTGTAGAACCTTTCTACTATATAGGCTTGTAAGTTCCTCGATGAGAGTTGGGACCCAACGTTTGTGATGATTATTGCATCGAAAAATCATCATTCTAAATTTTTCGAGCAGGGATCTTCAGACAATGTGCAACCTGGTTAGTCTCACTCGTCTGATATGTGTCATTTTTTACCACTATTATAATCGTTGGAAACTGATGTTATATTAATCAATGCAGGAACTGTGATCAACAGAAGTGTCTGCCACACAAAGAAGAATGATTTTTATCTCTATGCTCATGCTGGGATGATCGTAAGTTTTTGTAGAGATTTGTTTTAAATTGATTCATGGTTGTGGATGATTTTATAGTTGTCTCAGTAGTGCAAAATCTCTAATAAATTCATGATAAGAGCTAATGTTTATATAATGTATGGAGAAAAAAATGGAAAGGCGTTCGGACTTCTTCGTTTCGGATTGGCAGTGATTTGGACTTTTCGTTCGCGACCGTAGGTTAAGTCTGCTAGGGTCATAGCTGTAGAGAAGAGTGAGGTGTGTGACGCAAGAAGACGGGTTGGGGAAGAAAACATTTAAAAAAGGATAAATTAAAACTTTATCTCTAAATTACTTTGAATTTATACAATGGTCTCTAATTAGTATTTTATCTAAAGTTAAGGGATTAAAGTAAAAATTAAACCTTTTTACTACTGTCCACATCATCAAATTAACTGAAGTCAATGTTTCAGTGATCACACCTTAATTAAAACAAAACAAAAGTGACTACAAATTATATTTTTTTAATCGAGTGATCATACGTTTATAAAACTAAAACAAAACTAACTAACTCTATAGTTTACCTTAAAATTAACAATCATAAATATATTAAAAAACTATTATAAATCAGAATAAATTTATATAAAATTTACACTTGCACATATTAAGTTTTTTAGTTGTTAAAGTGATGATTGTTATCCCTAAAGATTTTAAATTCAAGCACTGACAACTGTAAATTATTTGAGAAATAATTGAAGGTTTTAGAACAAATACTACTACTTGTAATCACTCTAATTTAATGAAAAAAATATAGATGAAATTTACATTTATAACATTTAAAGCATAATAAAATATAAATTGAAAATTTATACATATATGATATTCCAAACAAGAGATTGTATTAAAAATAAAAGATTTATAATATCTATTAAAAGATATCAATAGTAAAAGGGAGCGTTGTTCTCTTTAAAGATCTCGATTTTAAGCAATTACTTCTGTAGTGTGTGTTATCAATGGTTGCAAATTTTTTGAATAGATAATATCTTGTAATAACTTCATACTATTAAAAAACATAAGATTTATATATCAACCTAAAGGATGAACACGAGATTTTAGGTGGCACAACTACTCCCTCTTATCCATCTCTGATAAACCTTACTATTATTATTTTAATAGTTTAGGGTGATTATAAGATAATATATGTTAATAAGTTTTTTTAATTTATTAACAACGCACACAACTACAAACGCAATTGCTCGGATCTAAAATTTCTAGAAAAAAAATCATATATAGTTTATCGCTGAGACCACTCGATAGTCGGAGGGTTCATCAACCTTATTATTAACTAGTGAAAATATAAGAAATTTAGTAAAGCATAATACAAATTAGATAAGGAGCAGGAATATGTAGCGTGGGGGCGAGGAAGGATGGAGAGATATGCAACGAACTACCTTGGTAGGTAAGGTTGGCCCTGTATTAACATGCCAAGTGACAGCAATTGGAGTTTTTGAGTACCTCTTTTTGTTTTCAACAAAGTGTTTTTATTTTCCTTTTGACAGCAGGTTTATTTTTTGTTAACCATATAAGTGCGCAAGAGGACATGTCCCTGAATTCTTGCTTGTCGACTCCGAAAGTATACGACGCTGTGGTAGTGGTCGACGACGGATTGTGAACGGTTCCTACAAAAGACAACTAAGGGAAAAATCTATGTATTTATATGTTGTCTAAAACTACGTCGTCTTAAGAGCAGTTGAGGAAGACCGATACGATACGACAACATTTTGGTACTTTGCCCATATTCGATCCATGACCTGATCTTTTTACAAAGACTTTCTACTCTCTCCATTTTGATTACTTCTACCCAAGACAACACAATAAAATAAATGATGTTTCTTGTGCGTTCGACGAGCAACGATAAGTGTCAATAAAGACGATCACCAATAAATTAAATTGTAAAGCGATAAAATTATAAGGTACTTAACGTATAATTATATTTTAGTTAAAGATGTAATTGTAATTTTAAATAAATCATAATTTAAATTAAATTGTTTTTTTAATATTTGTTTTTTTATAATTAGTTCAAATAATAAACCAAATTTAGAAAACCCTATACTTAAAAAAAGCTTTGATTCTCTCATCGTCGCCGTCGCCGCCGCCGTTTCGTTTTCCTCCTTCGATTGAGTTGTTGTCGTCACCGTTGTTTGCGCAAACAACCCGTTAAGGCAAGTCAGATTACTTTTATTTTTATTCAAATTTTGTTTTTTCTCCAAGCCGTCACCAGAGGGAGGTGGCTGAACGGCTATCGGTACTTTCACCGACAGTGGTTGTGGTTGCCGATGTGAGACCTCCCCCCTCTAATTCTTTTTCCCCAATCCCATATTCCCTATACCTGAACTTGAACCCTAACCTTAATTTAAAATTACCCCAATTGTATAACTCGAATTCCTTAATTGATTTCCAAAATTCCATTTCTAGAACCCAAATTAGAACAATTGCTTTATTTTTCTTGTTCAAATCAGTTTATTTCAATCCAATTCTCGATTCCCAATTTGTAATTCATGCAGGGCTTACTAGTACACTAGCAATGTGTACAGGTACTCAGGCAACCATGTATCGGTACTTGGTGTGTATTGGTACCTTAATTATGAGCTATGTATTTGTATTAGCCTTCGTGTCCCGATACACTCATGCAGTGTATCAGTAAGATATTTGTGATTCGCATGATTCAACCCTTTAGAATGCAGGTTTAATGTCATTAAACATTGTAATAATGTTAGTTTTGATTTTGTCTGTGCAAATATAGATTTTTTTTCGAGATAGTTGATATTAAAAATAAAAATAAAATTCAAATTACAGAGTTGGATGTGTTTATCAAGACGAAGATGGCCATAATCAGGAAAAAGATGGATGCAATAGTGAATCAGATTTTGAAACTCATATTGAAGAAGAAGAAGAAATTGATTATCCAATTTATGATGATAATCATATAGACGATGAGAAGACAATTGACAAATTCATTGATGAACACATATGGGATAAGATTGGAAAGGAATTAAAAGATTACAATGACAACAATATGAATTTGTTGAAGTGGAAGACTTTAGATGATTTCGTTGAATTTATCACACTTATGCAAAGGTAAAAGGTTTTGGAGTTCGAGTCGACCAGATAGTGAAAAGTCGAAATGGTGGTCACATAATTGCAAAGAATTGTGTCGTAAGGAGGGATATAGATAGGATAGGTGGAATAACCTTCGAAACAGAAAACGTGTCCAGAAATCAAACATCCGAGTTGGGTGTGAAGCATTTATTGGATTCAAATTGGATGAAAGTTTTCAATATTGGAAAGTTACAAAATTCCACGCTGAACATAACCATGAAATGGTTCAGCCAACATATATTTCTTACATCTGGTATTTAATTCATCCAAAAGTTAATTTGGTACGTACTAACTGATATATTATATATTTAATGTTATTTAATGCCTTATTTTGTAGGTCATTCCAAAAAATTAGTGAGTTAGATCGAATTAAGATTAAGAGCATGCTAACTCTAGGATTGGAGCAAGTAAGATGATACAAAATTTCATCAATGAAGCTGGTTCAATTGAGAATGTTGTGTTTCTACCGAGTGATTTGTACAACTATCTACATAGAGTCAAATTAGAGGAAGTGCAAGATGGCGACACAGAAACGGTGATGGCCTATTTATATGGAAAGTAAAAATTTGATCCTTTCTTTTTGTAAGGCACACGAGGGATGAATTCAAAATCTTAGAGAAGTTATTATGGGCCGATGGTATATTACACGTAAACTATAAAGACTTTGGGCATGTTCTTGCATTTGATACGACTTAAAAGTGCAATGCATACAATAAGCTATTTTTTGTTATATTTGGTGTTAATCATCGTCGAAACAGAGTTCCAATTGCATGTGGATGAGAAAGATGAATCATACGTGTGGATTTTACTATAGTTGATTGAAGCGAGAGATGTCCACAGACTTCTTACTGTTATTACTGATAGAGATAAGGGCATGACAAATGTCATTTCTAAAGTACTACCCGAAGCAAAACATAGATTGTATTTATGGCATATCATGAGGAATGTGCAGTCTTATGTCGATCATAGTTTTCTCGACAGTTTTTTGAGATGCGCTGACAAGTGTAGAACTAAATTTGATTTTGAAATGGCTTGGAAAGAATTAGTGGAAAACACAACTTTGAAGGAAGGAAATGAGTTCAAGATTTATATGAAGATAAAGAGAAATGGGAAGAAGTATATTTGCAAGGATTTTTTACATAGGTAAAATCATATACATTTGATTTTTAGTGATTACTATATATTATATTTAGTTTCTACATTTAACAAAGCTATATTTTGGTTTTTGGTATGCAACAATGAAGATAACTTCACGGTACGAGTCAATTAATAGAACATTGAAAATTTGGTTGGACAAAAAGGTGATGTTGTATCGATTTGTTGAAAATTATCATAAACAACTACAATCTCTAGGATGAGAAGAAAGTTATCAAGACTACAAAACAAGTGATGAACAATCGTGTTGTGACGGTATGATGTCAACTTTAAAACGTAATGCAGCCCAAGTATATACTAGAAACGCTTTTGCTACACTGTGCAAGGAAATAGTATACAAAGGTTACTATTTGGTTAAAAAACAAAAGTACAGAATTCGGGCATGTGTTAATGGTTAGAGCATGTTGAGACAGAGAAATTATATCTTTCATTGAAAGATACCATACATGATACCATGTACTGTTGCTGTATGAAGTTGGAGTCCGTTGGCTTTCCATGTCGTCATATGTTTGCCATCTTGAAATATAAAAAGGCAAAAAAGATAGCTCAAGGATATATAATGAAACGATGGACTACTTATGCAAAGAAAGATGTTAGATTGGAAAATAAGAATTCAAATATTGATGATAATAATCCAATAACAATTCAAGATATGTATTCGAATCTAGCCTGTTATTGTATGACTATATGTCAACGTGTGTCACAAACATTCAAAACTTTCAATGAGGTAAAATATCAATTTGTAAAATTGAGTCTTAAATTGCAAACGGTGAAAGCGGGATGTAAAAAATGAACGGGTACAAGAAGAGAGACTATTGGAATTGGCAACCCTGTAGTTCTTGAAATAGGAAGAGGAAAACCCAATAGAACAAAGCTCCAAGCTTCTTAGTCTAACCAAACACAGTTTTCATATGATGAAGAAATCAAGTTCGACTTGCATAAAACCACTAAACCATCTCCGAACAAGCCTTCTAATTAGGATATGAGGCATACTTATGCACCTGAAAGATCAACATTAGTCGGATACATGCTAGACAAATATAAAAAAAGTTGACATATCCGAGGTAATTAAATGTGAAATATAAAAATGAATACTCTTTGTTGTTATGTATGTTGATAATTTTTTGTTTCACAGGCTGCATATACTAATGAATTGAGAATTATGGAAAAAGATCCAACTATTTTGGATTGGCAACCAAATAAGGATTGGTAATGTGCATTCTATATATATGAAGTAACTACATATGAAATTATGAAATATAATAATATGATAGTCTTTCTTGTTATGTATATTTGAAGTTAAA
The DNA here is from genome assembly GCF_006381635.1 of Hibiscus syriacus. Classification (NCBI taxonomy): domain Eukaryota; kingdom Viridiplantae; phylum Streptophyta; class Magnoliopsida; order Malvales; family Malvaceae; genus Hibiscus; species Hibiscus syriacus. The sequence goes on along the minus strand of NW_024062908.1, from coordinate 210,787 downwards.
AAATTTGTTTTATTACTGAAGTGAATCATTTACTTAAATAAATGTGTTATTTTTGTTGTTGTTACAATTACTAATTTTATAATTTTTGACTCTCGTTATAAACAGGCCTTGGTCTTATCTCATGGCGGATAATGGTTGAGGTTGTCATTTTCTGTGTCCAATGGGAGATTTAGTTTAGTTATGTTATTCTAGATATGGATGCAGTGACATTGTACGAATTTCTTATAAGTTTTAATATTTCAAATTTTATGAACTTGTTTTCTAGTTATTAAACCTTTATCTTATTTGAAATTGTGATTTAGTATGTTTTGTAATAAGCATAAGCATATTCAAGACTATTTGCAATTGAATTTACGGTGTTTTGTGTATCTGTCAATAATCAATCTAGTCATTAAATTTTGCACAAATGCATTTGAAATCCAGAATACATGGACTGTATCGATACACATTTGGTTATATACGATGTGAGGGCCATGAAAATTTAAGTAATAGTTTAAAGTACCGATATGCACAGAGTACTGATACGTTTTAACAGGGTACCAATACTATTTAATTATTTTCATATTCCAGTGTATTTTTAGGGTATCGATATGCATCCAATATTGATACTTGTGGACAGTTTTGAAAATCCAAAAAGTATGGCAAGTATCGATACCATTAAGGTATCAATACCATGTAATTGAAGTCATTATCCAATATAGAGTTGTGGTATCGATACAGTCTAGGTATCGATACTGCGGAATTATTTTCAATTCCAAAGATGTATGCAGGTACCGATACAGATGATGTATCTGTACATTATTAATTAGAGTATCGATACTCGGTCTTTACAATACTGGTACGCACGAGCCTTTCACCTATAAATACCCTCTTATCTGATTTTTCCCAAAATCTATCAAACCTTAACCCTAAGAACGCCAATTTCTCTAAAAAAATCCACCTATTTTTAACTCAAAATTCAAAATCTTTTAACGTTTTTGCAAGGCTTTGAATGGATTTCATCTCCAAACAGCGAATCGAGCATACCCATCACATCTTTATCGTTTTCCCAAGGTATTATTTCCTTTTTATTTATTTTTCTCCACTATGTTACTTTTTAAATAGATTTTTGATTTGTTGATTATTGAGTGTATTTTTTAGGTTTATATGGTTTAGGGTTTAGGTTGAATATTTAGGTTTAATTTTATCGAATATAATATTTGGATGTAGGTTTTTTACTTGACTTAAAATCTAAAATGGACTGAAAATTGATGTTGAAAACATTTTGATTTTCGATATAACAAATAAAGTATTATTGAATTTTAAGATTTTATATTCAATTTTGAATTATATATTCGATTAAATTATTCTAATATAAAAAATATTACTCCAAGTTTTCAAATGTCAATTTTAATCCTTACTTAAGTGTATAATTGTGTTTCAATCTTAAAATATTTTTGAAACAATTTTTACAAAGTATTTCGAACCTTAATCGAGCCAAAAATAAGTTTTAAGTAAGGGTGTACAGATACATCCATAGGATATACCGATACCCTTGAATTTTGAATGTAATAAGGGTACCGATACATAGCCTAGTGTACCGATACCCCTCATGAGAAAATTGGCTCCGAGAAACATCAAATGTAATTAGTGTACCAATACCCCTAGGAGGTATCGATACACTCGTCGAAATATTTGAATTTTACACTGGGTGTACCGATACCCTTTGAAGGTATACCGATACCCCTACGCTCCCAACAGATTTTTTAAATGGTATTCACACCATAACGGCTCTATTGACTTCACCAATAATCCCCAACGTTCAGAATCAATCTAATGTGTATTTAAACAAGTTCTGTAGCCATTGATCAACAAGAATTGAGAGAGAATCAAAGAGAAATCATCTATTTTCCATTCAATATTCATTTATCTTTCAAGAATACCATGTGTGCTCAATTTTATTTATTCTTTAGTGTTCTTTCTTTGCTATAGAATTGTGCAAACATCTTGCCTTGTTAGGTTTTTCTGTAAGTTTGTGAAATTTGTAATTTTCTCTTTGGGAGAGAGTGTTCTCAAGAATTTGGGGTATAATTCTTGAGGGAGTTGTAAGGTTACTCTTTATCCTCAAAAGAAAGATAAATTAGTGAATTTGTGGAAAATCCTTAGCGTGGATAGCTAAGGTAATGGACGTAGACTTTGGTTGAGAAAGTCGAATCACTCTAAATTATTGTGCAAATATTTTCAATTTTCTGCAAAAGCTTCCACCGAATTTTTAATTGCCAATTCACCCCCTCTTGGCTATTTCTTTGATCGATTAACTCAACAATTATTATCAGAGCTACGCTCATTTGAAGGTTTTATCACCTCTTGAGTCGATTCGGGAAGAGTTAGATCGATATTCAAGTCATCAATGACGTCCACTTCTGGTTCATTCTCCATGGAAGAATCACGACCAATTGACGTGCCTCTTTATTTCAACGGAACAAACTATCATCGTTGGAAGAGGTTAATTATGGTATTTATCCAATAACATTATCTTGAAGTATGGATAATAATCAAGAAAGGATACTCTTCTCCTACGAAGAAGGAAAAGAAGTGGAGTGATCATGAACAGAAGAAAGCTCAACAAAATGCAAAGGCTATGCACATGTTATATTGTACAATTGATCCAGACATCTATAAAGGAGTTTCTTCTTGTTCAAATGCCAAGGAGTTGTGGGATAAGCTTGAGGAAATCTATTGAGACGAGAAAGAAGAAAAAATAATGGTGATGTCTCTATTAGCTCTAGAAGAGCCCGAGGTATCTTCAAACTCAAATAAATTAAACTCATATTCTTTTAATGAGTTACAAGATCCATATGATGAATTATTTTCAGAGTTTGAGACCATGAACTCCGCATATAAGAAATTGATTTCTAAATTTATAGTTAAAAATGTTCTTCTTTTGAAAGCTAATATAGACTTGGAAAATCAAAATGAAATATTGAAAAAGGAGTTAGAACTTTTAAAAATGAAATCTGAAAACTTTGAAAAAGAAATTTTCGAATTAAACAAACTTCTTCTAGAAACTAAAATGGATTTTAAAAATCAAAATGAAATATTGAAGAAGGATTTAGAGCTTTCAAAAATGAAATTTGAAAGTATTGAAAAAGAAAATTTCTATTTGAAAGTTAAGCTTGAACGCTTAACAAAAGAAAAAGATATCATTTTAAATAATTCATCTAGTTCAATGATGACAATATGTTCACATTGTCATTATCATGGTCATAAGGAACATACTTGTCCTTTAAAAAAGGAAAACGATTTAAAATTAGACAAGTATGGGTTCCAAAAGGAACAAGAGGCATTGAAACTAACGTTCAAGGATCCAAAGCAATTTGGATACCAAAATCTACTTAAATGTCTCTTGTAGGTGTGTGGGAGCAATGGTGATGATGGTTATGATATTCAAGATGCTCTAGCCACACATGAAAAAGGAATGGGTAACCTCTAAGCTTAATGCTTTTAATTTTGGTTATTTGGTTGCTCATTTGATTTAAATCATGCATGAATTTTTATTTTAAATAATTATGCATTGTAGTTTTAATCTCATGTATGTTAAAAAGGTTTTATGATGAACATTTTTAAGTTTTAATGATTTTTCAGAATTTTTAGTTCATCATAATAAAATTTTGGTCAAAATTGGTTTTAATGCAAATGATATTTCTCTAACAATTGATATCAATTTATCAAATAATTTGATTTATAAATTTTTTACCTTAATGGTTTTTAATGTTTATGCAAGTAATTCAAGTTATATATGATATCTCTCTAACAATTGATATCAAATTTTTAATGCATAACATTTTTAAAACTTTATGCATATGCACTTAATCTCGATAATCGATATTGCATAATGTTTTATATGTGAATGGGTTAAGGCATAATCTTTTAAATAGTGAATTTGACAAAAGATACAATATCTTATTTTAAATTAAATGATTGACATTGCAACTATATCGATTATGCTTATTGGTCATAGAATAGGAAACATATACATGGTGCATTTAGATTATATTAATATGACTAACTTATGCCTAGTTGCTAAAGATGAACATGATAGTTGGTTATGGCATAGGAGACTAAGACATACAAGCATGAGTGTTTTACAAAGACTAATTCAAGGATATTTAGTAAGAGGGTTGCCAAAGCTAAAATTTGACAAGGATAAAATCTGTGATGCATGGTCAAAAGGAAAACAAAAGATAGTTTCCTTTAAATCCATTAATGATGTATCCACTAGTAGAGTATTACAATTGATCCATATAGATCTTTTTGGGCCAATTAGGACTACTAGTTTGGGTGGAAAACAATATTGTTTTGTATTGGTATATGACTATTCTATATATATTTGGGTTCTATTCTTAAGTACTAAAGATGAAGCATTAGAAATTTTCACCACGTTTTCAAAATTAATCCAAAACAAAAAAGGTTACTCCATTTCTAGTGTTAGGAGTGATCATGGTACTGAATTTGAAAATCTTAGATTTACTGATTTTTGTAATTCAAATGGGATTAACCATAATTTTTCAGTACCTAGAACCCCTCAACAAAATGGAGTTGTTGAGAGAAAAAATCGAACTTTAGAAGAAATGGCTAGAACCATGCTTTATGAAAACAATTTGCCAAAATATTTTTGGGCGAAAGCCACAAATACCTCTTGTTATGTTATAAATCGAGTAATGATTAGGCCTATTTTAAAGAAAACTCCATATGAACTTTTCAAAAATAAAAAGCTAATATTAGCTATTTTCATCCTTTCGTATGTAAATGTTTTGTTTTAAACAACGGTAAAGACAATCTTAGCAAATTTGATGCTAAAAGTGATGAAGGAATTTTTCTGGGTTATTCATTAAATTCTAAAGTTTATTGAGTATTTAATAAAATAACTTTAGTGGTAGAAGAGTCTATTCATGTGGTTTTCGATGATAATCCCCTTCCGAGGAAGGATTCTTGTGTTGATGATGACGTAGGTATTGTAAATGCATACGACGTTGGACATGACGTTGGAGAACCATCATCAAAGGAAGAAGTGAAGGATGAGGAAACTCAAGATGCCTTCAAGAATCTAACCATTGAAGAAAGGGAAATTTCATACCCAAGAGAATTCAACTATGTTAAGGATGGTGAGATTTTAGGTGATTCATCCAAAGGGGTACTACTCGATCTTCTCTTAGGAATGTATGTAATCATGTTACATTTATCTCATGTATAGAGCCTAAGAATATCCAAGAAATATTAAATAATAAAAATTGGATTATGGCTATGCAAGAAGAGTTAAATTAATTTGAGAGAAGTAAAGTATGGACATTAGTTGAAAGGCCTAGTAATAAATCAATTGTAGGTACTAAATGGGTGTTTAGGAACACACTAGATGATAGTGGTAATATAGTGAGGAACAAGGCTAGACTTGTTGCTCAAGGCTATACTCAAGAAGAATGTTATTAGCATTTTCATGTTTCAATGAATTTAAATTATATCAAATGGATGTTAAAAGTGCATTTTTAAATGGTTTTATAAAAGAAGAACTGTATGTGGAACAACCTCCTGGTTTTGAAGATTCAAAATTTCCAAATCACATTTTTAAATTGACAAAAGTTTTATATGGTTTAAACAAGCTCCTAGAGCTTGGTATGAAAGATTGTCAAATTTTTTAATAGAAAAGGGTTTTTCAAAAGGGAAGGTTGACACTACATTGTTTTTAAAGCAAAAAGGTAAAGATTTATTAGTAGTTTAAATTTATGTTGGTTATATAATATTTGGTTCTACTAATGATGCTCTTTGCCAAAAAAAATTCTGAGCTAATGTAGAGTGAATTTGAGATGAGCATGATATGAGACCTTTCATTTTTCTTGGGGCACCAAATCAAGCAAAGAAAAGATGGCATCTTCATCAATCAAGCAAAATACGTCAAGGATATGCTCAAGAAGTTCGTCTTGGAAAATGTCAAATCCCAAGCTACTCCAATGAGCAAATCTACAAAGCTTGACAAAGATGAAGGAGGTAAATGTGTAGATGTTAAACTTTATAGGTCTATGATTGGCTCTTTGCTTTATCTAACCGGAAATAGACTAGACATTATTTTTAGTGTTTGCTTATGTGCTAGATTTCAATCATGCCATAAGGAATCACAACTAAAAGCCATTAAGAGAATTAGATACCTTAAGGACACTCCTAGTTTATGACTTTGGTATCCTAAAGACTCTAGTTTTATCTTGCATGCCTTCTCTGATGCGGATTATGGAGGATGTAAAATAGATAGAAAAAGCACCTCCGGTACTTGTCAATTCCTAGGAAATATGTTGATTTATTGGTTTTCAAAGAAACAAAATAGTGTTGCAATATCTACCACTGAAGCGGAATACATTTCAGCAGGTAGTTGTTGCGCACAAGTTTTATGGATGAAAAAACAACTTTTTGGTTATGGAATTGAAGTTGGTACTATACCTATCAAGTCTGACAATACTAGTGTTATTTGTCTCACTAAAAATCCCATCCAACACTCTAGAACTAAGCACATTGAAATTAGACATCATTTCATTAGAGATCATTTCACTAAAGGAGATGTAATTCTAGAATTTGTTGATACTTTGCATCAAATAGCTGACATTTTTACAAAACCTTTAGATAAATAAAGATTTTAGACACTTAGGAGACAACTAGGTTTAACTGACCTACCTTGACTTAGTGTTTAAAATGATTTTAGCACTTTTAATAAGAAATGCTTATAAAAATGACATTTTTTATTGCATTCTATGCTAATAGTTAGGGGGAGTTTATGATCTTTAGTGAAAATGAATAAAATGTTCAAATAAAATATTAAGGATAGATTTTATTGATTAAACATTGTTAATTTCGAAATATGAGTTGGCAATACCACTAGAAGTGATTAATTTTGCATGCTGAGTGTTTTAAAGAAGATTTTTAACTTTTTTGATCACTAGGTATCGATACCCCCTTGCTATGTATCGATACACCTTGAATGTGTACCGATACCCCCTATTAGGTTTAAGCTTTAAATCCCTAAAATTTCATTTTTGACAAAACCCCAAAACTAAAACTCTCATCGTCATTCGTCCCTCTCTCTCATCCTACTCTCTATTTTGCTCAAAATCAACAAAATCAAGTCGGAATTAACTTGATTTTCAACGTATAAATTTGCCACAATCATCAAAATCATGCAAACATCAACACATTCCACTCAAATCTGAAATTTTCAAGGTAATTTTTCTAAAATACTATTTTATTGATTTTTGAACATAGGATTAGCTTTAGTTAGTTATGGTTCGAAATAGATATCGGGCATTTGATAGATTTTGGTTTAGAACAAGAATCTGCAAAACATTTCATCAAAAACATAAATTGTTCTCAATGATTTCTTAATTTTCGAAATAAAAAATTATTTTAAATTGATGTTTTTGATTTAATTATGTTGTTTTGAAAACTATATAATGATTTTCAAACTTAATTTTCAAAAAGTTTTCAAAATTGTCCATTAGGATATGATTTAGAGAACATTGAATATTGAGGACTAATATTGAGTTTTGGAATTGATATTATTGCATACATGTGTTTTTAAAATTGCAGGTATGCTTATCCCATTCCGATTTAAAACCATGTCTCATTCTAAATGACCTAGGACTTCGTCTAGTCGGTCAAACCAACCTCCAAACTGACTTCCTATTCTATCTCCCAATCCAAACCCAAATGACCCCGAAATGACTATCTGAAATTCTTGTTTTAACGAACCTGGCCATCGAGAAAATCTCTACACTGGTTTGTTGACCTATTACAGTCATATAATATTCAGGAAGAACATATCCCTTTTATTCAAGCTATGCTTGATATAAATTTTAGATATCTTCCTGCCCTTCAAACTTGCAAATTTGATAAACGTTTTTAGCTTAAACCTATCGTTTATCACCAACTCGTCTGCATTTTCTATTCCAATGTGGTTTGTGTCCAAAACGAGTCTCAAACTGCCACTGTCAGAATTCGATTATATCTTTTAGGCCAATACATTCATATTGACTCCGACTCAATCGCTAGGACATTTGGTCTAGATAACAATGGTTTAGATAATGAGAGAGAAATTGTGACTACTCCTTATAGAGCCAAGGCTAATGCGAGTATGTTGTCAACTCATCATGAACGTTTTCTTCATTTGATCATCTCTTGGTGGTTTAGACCATCCGGAGGTAGGTACTCCACCCTTAGAGCTTTATATTTATGGTGGATACATTTTATCCAACATAATAAGAAAATAAACTTGCCACAGATTATTTTTCCTAAACTAGTTGAAACTATAAACAACGTCCCGTCTAAACACGTAGAAACCTTAGTTTACGGTTGTCTTCTTAGTAATTTCTTTATCAAATCCAATCTTAGGGTCCAGCTTGATGTACCCATCCCTCTTAAAAGCCAAATAAATCTCAAAACCTTATAAAAATCAGGATGGTTCGGGGATAAAGATCAATGGGTTCGATAAACCCAGAAAACATCGGGTGATAGTTCTTCATGAGCTACACCGACACCGGCTGATGATGATCCAGAAGTTGAAGAGCTTTTTCGGGATATCGATGATCCCATTAACCTAGCTGAGGATGAGCCGGTCCAGTAAGAGAGTCATATGTCTCTATATTTTTTATAGTTTATGGAGACATTGGACAAGAGGTTTGCATCCATAGAGTCCCACTTAACCGCTATGGGGGCTCAACAATTGGAGAACAAACAGGAGATGCGAGCTAACAACAAAGCATTGAATTATTGACTCAATGTTATGGACGATAGACTCAATACACTTACACTCGACATGGCTGCTCTAAGAGCACATTTTCCTCCTCTCGATCCACCGAAGGATGATTAAACCTTTCTTGCTTGTTTTCTTGTGTTGAAAGTTGAACTTACTTATTGTTAAAACATTTTGAAGTGTTTGGATGATTAAACTTGGATGTTTTATTGTTTTGGATGTGTTTGGATTTGTTTATTTTGGTTTAAATATTGAATGTTTATTAGTTATTTGAACTTAAATTGAATTTTCATAAGTATTGCATCATTTACATATTAGATATCATATGACCAATACCATTACACATCGTTTATGAATATTGATGATGGACTAATGGCTAAAAATTCTCTTGATTGTGATCTTAGCAGCTATAGTTATATCTATATAAATCAATTGACTATTTTCCTAAAAACTTGTTTAAACGATTTTTATAGAGTCTTTTTTATTTAACAAAAAGGGGAAGAATAAAGTAAGGGAGAGTAATTTTTCAAAATTTTCAAAATTGATTTCAAAAATTATTTTCAAAGAGAAAATCTTAAAATTACTAAAATGTTTTCTTATATCAAAGAGTGGGAGATTGTTGAAAACATTTTGATGTTTCGATATAACAAATAAAGTATTATTGAATTTTAATAGTTTAGATTCAATTTTGAATTATATATTCGATTAAATTATTTGAATATAAAAATATTACTCCAAGTTTTTAAATGTCAATTTTAATCCTTACTTAAGTGTAAAATTGTGTTTCAATCTTAAAATATTTTTGAAACAATTTTTACAAAGTATTTCGAACCTTAATCGAGCCAAAAATAAGTTTTAAGTAAGAGTGTACCGATACACTCATAGGATGTACCAATACCCCTGAATTTCGAATGTAATAAGGGTATCGATACATAGCCTAGTGTACCGATACCCCTCATTTGAAAATTGGCTTCGAGAAACATCGAATGTAATTAGTGTATTGATACCCCTAGGAGGTACCAATACACCCGGTCAAATAACGGTAGAAATATTTAAATTTTACACTGGGTGTACCGATATGCTTTAAAGGTATACCGATACCTCTACGCTCCCAACAGATTTTTTAAATGGTATTCACACCATAACGACTCTATTGACTTCACCAATGATCCCCCAACGTTTAGAATCAATCCAAGGTGTATTTAAACAAGTTCTGAAGCCATTGATCAACAAGAATTGAGAGAGAATCAAAGAAAAAGCATCAAACCTCAAGTTTGAGAAATTCAAGCCTATTTTCCATTCAATATTCATTTTGATTTCAAGAATACAATTTTTGCTCAATTGTATTTATTCTTGAGTGTTCTTTCTTTGTTCTAGAATTGTGCAAACATCTTGCCTAGTTAGGTTTTTCTATACGTTTGTGAAATTTGTAATTTTCTCTCTGGGAGAGAGTGTTCTCAAGAATTTGGGGTATAATTCTTAAGGGAGTTGTAAGGTTACGCTTTGTCCTCAAAAGAAAGACAAATTAGTGAATTTGTGGAAAATCCTTAGTGTGGATAGCTAAGGTAGTGGATGTAGACTTTGGTTGAGAAAGTCAACCCACTCTAAATCGATGTGCAAATATTTTCAATTTTCTACAAAAGCTTCCCCCGAAATTTTAATTGCCAATTCACCATTCTCTTGGCTATTTCATCGATCGATTAACTTAACAATTGATGATTATTTGTACAATGTATATTGTTTTTACAGGAAATTGATTTCAAAATGGAACCAAAATCGAAACTTAAGACTGAACGTTGTCGTTCAGACAACTCATCTTGGATTCAGTAGGTAAACGAACCTTGACCTAAACCTTAATTCATTTTATCAAGTTATTTTGACGAATATTTTAACGAACCCAAATACGTAAACCCAAAAGCAAATTTTAACTTTTTCAAGAATTTTATTATTAGGGATGAGTGTATCGTTGATTATAAATATTTGCTTGATCCCAATTTAAATTCCCTTAACTAGGTTTTATGAGGCGTTGGAAATTTATAAACTTTCTTCATCTTACTTCGTAATATTACCCCACTTAAATCGATATTTTTTTCCAACGCTCGATGTATTGTTGATTAACCTATTAATACTGTTATTTCCATAGAGTCTTATCTTATAGGTAAGACCTTTATGCTAGACACTGAAATAATTGCTAGCCATCTGGGTCTAGAAAACCTTGGTCTTTGTGATGAGAATCAAACTATACCTGGATCTCCACCCACTGACTCTGTTACTTAGATGAACGCCCATAACCATTTTCTCCATTTGCATATCACTTGGTGGTTTCAACCATCTGGTGGTAAGTATTCTACCATTAGGATTATCGATGCATGATAGATTCAATGCTTCTGTACTAAGCAATACATCAATCTTGCTCAAATAATTTTTGCTGCCCTAGTTTACATAATCACCAACCGTCTCACCTCTATGGTCACCTTCTTTTACTATAGTTTCATCCTAAGTTGTATCTTCATTAAGGAGAACATATATTGCTTGGTAGATATTTCTTTCCCTCTAGGAAAAAAGATTGATGAATCATCTCTTCAAAGGGATCATTTTCATATCACTAACAATGAGTTGATTCATCGCGTTCCAAGGGTGGCTCCAGCACCTCGAACGGCTCATACGCCAAATGCTCCAACATTTCAAGGAGAAGTCTCTTTGGCATCACTTTTAGAGATGATCTCTTAGATGAAGGGTCACATTATGCTTCGTTTCAATTCAGTTTAGGAGCGTCTTGACATCTTGGAGTATTTGGTTTAGCGCCTTTAGGATGATGACGATGACGAGGACGATGTTGATGATGAGGACAATGCACCGAGGCTTAGATTTATTTTATGGCTTGTTTTGGATTGTTTTGAACTACGTTGGATTGTTTTTATTTTTTTGTAGGTATGCCACTTTGAATTATTTTTATTTTGTTGTGGCTATGCCATTTTGGATTATTTTTATTTTGTTATGGCTATGCCACTTTGGATTATTTTGGATTGGATATGTTGGAATATTTATAACTTTATATATATGGTCCTTGAAATGTTATTTTTAAATCTGTTCAACATTATATGCATTATGCTTGAATTTTATTGATATTTGATTTCTTATTAATAAAATTAATTTTAATTTGCTTAAAATTTTCATATGTTTTTTCGACTGAAAAAATGACCAAAAAAGATGAACAACACGTAATCAATGCTTAGACAATAGTAGTCATCATTCATAATTTTTATTTTTAGTTTTTATTATTTATAAACATAATAAATTATGACAAAATAACCAAAGTTCAATAGGATAAACGCCAAGCCGAGTATACATTTAAGGTATCGATAAGACTCTAGTTTTAGCTTGCATGCCTTCTCTGATGCGGATTATGGAGGATGTAAAATAGATAGAAAATGCACCTCCGGTACTTGTCAATTCCTAGGAAATATGTTGATTTCTTGGTTTTCAAAGAAACAAAATAGTGTTGCAATATCTACCACTGAAGCGGAATACATTTCAGCAGGTAGTTGTTGCGCACAAGTTTTATGGATGAAAAAACAACTTTTTGGTTATGAATTGAAGTTGGTACTATACCTATCAAGTCTGACAATACTAGTGTTATTTGTCTCACTAAAAATCCCATCCAACACTCTAGAACTAAGCACATTGAAATTAGACATCATTTCATTAGAGATCATTTCACAAAAGGAGATGTAATTCTAGAATTTGTTGATACTTTGCATCAAATAGCTGACATTTTTACAAAACCTTTAGATAAAGAAAGATTTTGGACACTTAGGAGACAACTAGGTTTAATTGACCTACCTTGACTTAGTGTTTAAAATGATTTTAGCACTTTTAATTAGAAATGCTTATAAAAATGACATTTTTTATTGCATTCTATGCTAATAGTTAGGGGGAGTTTATGATCTTTAGTGAAAATGAATAAAATGTTCAAATAAAATATTAAGGATAGATTTTATTGATTAAACATTGTTAATTTTCGAAATATGAGTTGGCAATACCACTAGAAGTGATTAATTTTGCATGCTGAGTGTTTTAAAGAAGATTTTTAAATTTTTTGATCACTAGGTATCGATACCCCCTTGTTATGTATCGATACACCTTGAATGTGTACCGATACCCCCTATTAGGTTTAAGCTTTAAATCCCTAAAATTTCATTTTTGACTAAACCCCAAAACTAAAACTCTCATCGTCATTCGTCCCTCTCTCTCACCCTACTCTCTATTTTGCTCAAAATCAACAAAATCAAGTCAAAATTAACTTGATTTTCAACGTCTAAATTTGCCACAATCATCAAAATCATGCAAACATCAACACATTCCACTCAAATCTAAAATTTTCAAGGTAATTTTTCTAAAATACTATTTTATTGATTTTTGAACATAGGATTAGCTTTAATTAGTTATGGTTCGAAATAGATATCGAGCATTTGATAGATTTTGGTTTAGAACAAGAATCTGCAAAACATTTCATCAAAAACATAAATTGTTCTCAATGTTTCTTAATTTTCTAAATAAAAAATTATTTTAAATTGATGTTTTTGATTTAATTATGTTGTTTTGAAAACTATATAATGATTTTCAAACTTAATTTTCAAAAAGTTTTCAAAATTGTCCATTAGGATATGATTTAGAGAACATTGAATATTGAGGACTCATATTGAGTTTTGGGATTGATATTATTGCATACATGTGTTTTTAAAATTGCAGGTATGCTTATCCCATTCCGATTTAAAACCATGTCTCATTCTAAACGACCTAGGACTTCGTCTAGTCGGTCAAACCAACCTCCAAACCGACTTCCTATTCTATCTCCCAATCCAAACCCAAATGACCCCGAAATGACTATCTGAAATTATTGTTTTAACGAAACTGGCCATCGAGAAAATCTCTACACTGGGTTTGTTGACCTATTACAGTCATATAATATTCAGGAAGAACGTATCCCTTCTATTCAAGCTATGCTTGATATAAACTTTAGATATCTTCCAACCCTTCAAACTTGCAAATTTGATAAACGTTTTTAGCTTAAACCTATCGTTTATCACCAACTCGTCTGCATTTTCTATTCCAATGTGGTTTGTGTCCAAAACGAGTCTCAAACTGCCACTGTCAGTATTCGGTTTTATCTTTTAGGCCAATACATTCATATTGACTCCGACTCAATTGCTAGGACATTTGGTCTAGATAACAATGGTTTAGATAATGAGAGAGAAATTGTGACTACTCCTTATAGAGCCAAGGCTAATGCGAGTACGTTGTCAACTCATCATGAACGTTTTCTTCACTTGATCATCTCTTGGTGGTTTAGACCATCCGGAGGTAGGTACTCCACCCTTAGAGCTTTATATTTATGGTGGATACATTTTATCCAACATAATAAGAAAATAAACTTGCCACAGATTATTTTTCCTAAACTAGTTGAAACTATAAACAACGTCCCGTCTAAACTCGTAGAAACCTTAGTTTACGGTTATCTTCTTAGTAATTTCTTTATCAAATCCAATCTTAGGGTCCAGCTTGATGTACCCATCCCTCTTAAAAGCCAAATAAATCTCAAAACCTTATAAAAATCAGGATGGTTCGGGGATAAAGATCAATGGGTTCGATAAACCCAGAAAACACCGGGTGATAGTTCTTCATGAGCTACACCGACACCGGCTGATGATGATCTAGAAGTTGAAGAGCTTTTTCGGGATATCGATGATCCCATTAACCTAATTGAGGATGAGCCGGTCCAGTAAGAGAGTCATATGTCTCTATATTTTTTATAGTTTATGGAGACATTGGACAAGAGGTTTGCATCCATAGAGTCCCACTTAACCGCTATGGGGGCTCAACAATTGGAGAACCAACAGGAGATGCGAGCTAACAACAAAGCATTGAATTATTGACTCAATGTTATGGACGACAGACTCAATACACTTACACTCGACATGACTGCTCTAAGAGCACATTTTCCTCCTCTCGATCCACCGAAGGATGATTAAACCTTTCTTGCTTGTTTTCTTGTGTTGAAAGTTGAACTTACTTTATTGTTAAAACATTTTGAAGTGTTTTGATGATTAAACTTGGATGTTTTGTTGTTTTGGATGTGTTTGGATTTGTTTATTTTGGTTTGAATATTGAATGTTTATTAGTTATTTGAACTTAAATTGAATTTTCATAAGTATTGCATCATTTACATATTAGATATCATATGACCAATTACCATTACACATCGTTTATGAATATTGATTATGGACTAATGGCTAAAAATTCTCTTGATTGTGATCTTAGCAGCTATAGTTATATCTATATAAATCAATTGACTATTTTCCTAAAAACTTGTTTAAACGATTTTTATAGAGTCTTTTTTATTTAACAAAAAGGGGAAGAATAAAGTAAGGGAGAGTAATTTTTCAAAATTTTCAAAATTGATTTCAAAAATTATTTTCAAAAAGAAAATCTTAAAATTACTAAAATGTTTTCTTATATCAAAAAGTGGGAGATTGTTGAAAACATTTTGATGTTTCGATATAACAAATAAAGTATTATTGAATTTTTATATTTTATATTTAATTTTGAATTTATATATTCGATTAAATTATTTAAATATAAAATATTACTCCAAGTTTTTAAATGTCAATTTTATTCTTACTTAAGTGTAAAATTGTGTTTCAATTTTAAAATATTTTTGAAACAATTTTTACAAAGTATTTCGAACCTTAATCGAGCCAAAAATAAGTTTTAAGTAAGAGTGTACCGATACACTCATAGGATGTACTGATACCCCTGAATTTCGAATGTAATAAGGGTATCGATACATAGCCTAGTGTACCGATACCCCTCATTTGAAAATTGGCTTCGAGAAACATCGAATGTAGTTAGTGTATTGATACCCCTAGGAGGTACCAATACACCCGGTCAAATAACGGTAGAAATATTTAAATTTTACACTGGGTGTACCGATATGTTTTAAAGGTGTACTGATACCCCTACGCTCCCAACAGATTTGTTAAATGGTATTCACACCATAACGACTCTATTGACTTCACCAATGATCCCCCAACGTTTAGAATCAATCCAAGGTGTATTTAAACAAGTTCTGAAGCCATTGATCAACAAGAATTGAGAGAATCAAAGAAAAAGCATCAAACCTCAAGTTTGAGAAATTCAAGCCTATTTTCATTCAATATTCATTTTGATTTCAAGAATACCATTTTTGCTCAATTGTATTTATTCTTGAGTGTTCTTTCTTTGTTCTAGAATTGTTCAAACATCTTGCCTAGTTAGGTTTTTCTATACGTTTGCGAAATTTGTAATTTTCTCTCTGGGAGAGAGTGTTCTCAAGAATTTGGGGTATAATTCTTGAGGGAGTTGTAAGGTTACTCTTTGTCCTCAAAAGAAAGACAAATTAGCGAATTTGTGGAAAATCCTTAGTGTGGATAGCTAAGGTAGTGGACGTAGACTTTGGTTGAGAAAGTCAACCCACTCTAAATCGATGTGCAAATATTTTCAATTTTCTACAAAAGCTTCCACCGAAATTTTAATTGCCAATTGACCCTTTTCTTGGCTATTTCATCGATTGATTAACTTAACAATTGATGATTATTTCTACAATGTATATTGTTTTTACAAGAAATTGATTTCAAAATGGCACCAAAATCAAAACTTAAGACTGAACGTTGTCGTTCAGACAACTCACCTTGGATTCAGTAGGTAAACGAACCTTGACCTCAACCTTAACTCATTTTATCAAGTTGTTTTGATGAATGTTTTAACGAACCCAAATACGTAAACCCAAAAGCGAATTTTAACTTTTTCAAGAATTTTATTATTAGGGATGAGCGTATCGTTGATTATAAATATTTGCTTGATCCCAATTTAAATTCCCTTAACTAGGTTTTATGAGGCGTTGGAAATTTATAAACTTTCTTCATCTTACTTCGTAATATTACCCCACTTAAATCGATTTTTTTCCAACGCTCGATGTATTGTTGATTAACCTATTAATACTGTTATTTCCATAGAGTCTTATCATATTGGTAAGACCTTTATGCCAGACACTGAAATAATTGCTAGCCATCTGGGTCTAGAAAACCTTGGTCTTTGTGATGAGAATCAAACTATACCTAGATCTCCACCCACTGACTCTGTTACTTGGATGAACGCCCATAACCACTTTCTCCATTTGCTTATCACTTGGTGGTTTCAACCATCTGGTGGTAAGTATTCTACCATTAGGATTATCGATGCATGATAGATTTAATGCTTCTGTACTAAGCAATTCATCAATCTTGCTCAAATAATTTTTGCTGACCTAGTTTACATAATCACCAACCGTCTCACCTCTATGGTCACCTTCTTTTACTATAGTTTCATCCTAAGTTGTATCTTCATTAAGGAGAACATATATTCTTGGTAGATATGTATTTCCCTATAGGAAAAAAGATTGATGAATATTCTCTTCAAAGGGCTCATTTCCATATCACTAACAATGAGTTGATTCATCGCGTTCCAAAGGTGGCTCCAGCACCTCGAACGGCTCATACGCCAAATGCTCCAACATTTCAAGGAGAAGTCTCTTTGGCATCACTTTCAGAGATGATCTCTTAGATGAAGGGTCATATTATGCTTCGTTTCAATTCAGTTTAGGAGCGTCTTGACATCTTGGAGTATTTGGTTTAGCGCCTTTAGGATGATGACGATGACGAGGACGATGTTGATGATGAGGACAATGCACCGAGGCTTAGATTTATTTTATGGCTTGTTTTGGATTGTTTTGAACTACGTTGGATTGTTTTTATTTTTTTGTAGGTATGCCACTTTGAATTATTTTTATTTTGTTGTGGCTATGCCACTTTGGATTATTTTTATTTTGTTATGGCTATGCCACTTTGGATTATTTTGGATTGGATATGTTGGAATATTTATAACTTTATATTTATGGTCCTTGAAATGTTATTTTTAAATCTGTTCAACTTTATATGCATTATGCTTGAATTTTATTGAAATTTGATTTCTTATTAATAAAATTAATTTTAATTTGCTTAAAATTTTCATATGTTTTTCGACTGAAAAAATGACCAAAAAAGATGTAAAATAGATAGAAAAGCACCTCCGGTACTTGCCAATTCCTAGGAAATATGTTGATTTCTTGGTTTTCAAAGAAACAAAATAGTGTTGCAATATCTACCACTGAAGCGGAATACATTTCAGCAGTAGTTTTCGCACAAGTTTTATGGATGAAAAAACAACTTTTTTGTTATGGAATTGAAGTTGGTACTATACCTATCAAGTCTGACAATACTAGTGTATTTGTCTCACTAAAATCCCATCCAACACTCTAGAACTAAGCACATTGAAATTAGACATCATTTCATTAGAGATCATTTCACTAAAGGAGATGTAATTCTAGAATTTGTTGATACTTGCATCAAATAGCTGACATTTTTACAAAACCTTTAGATAAATAAAGATTTTAGACACTTAGGAGACAACTAGGTTTAACTGACCTACCTTGACTTAGTGTTTAAAATGATTTTAGCACTTTTAATAAGAAATGCTTATAAAAATGACATTTTTATTGCATTCTATGCTAATAGTTAGGGGGAGTTTATGATCTTTAGTGAAAATGAATAAAATGTTCAAATAAAATATTAAGGATAGATTTTATGATTAACATTGTAATTTTTGAATATGAGTTGGCAATACCACTAGAAGTAATTTTGCTGCTGAGTGTTTTAAAGAAGATTTTTACTTTTTTGATCACTAGGTATCGATACCCCTTGCTATGTATCGATACACCTTGAATGTGTACCGATACCCCCTATTAGGTTAAGCTTTAAATCCCTAAATTTCATTTTTGACAAAACCCCAAAACTAAAACTCTCATCGTCATTCGTCCCTCTCTCTCACCCTACTCTCTATTTTGCTCAAAATCAACAAAATCAAGTCGGAATTAACTTGATTTTCAACATCTAAATTTGCCACAATCATCAAAATCATGCAAACATCAACACATTCAACTCAAATCTGAAATTTCCAAGGTAATTTTTCTAAATTACTATTTTATTGATTTTATAACATAGGATTAGCTTTAGTTAGTTATGGTTCGAAATAGATATCGGGCATTTGATAGATTTTGGTTTAGAACAAGAATCTGCAAAACATTTCATCAAAAACATAAATTGTTCTCAATGTTTTCTTTATTTTCGAAATAAAAAATTATTTTAAATTGATGTTTTTGATTTAATTATGTTGTTTTGAAAACGATATAATGATTTTCAAACTTAATTTTCAAAAAGTTTTCAAAATTGTCCATTAGGATATGATTTAGAGAACATTGAATATTGAGGACTCATATTGAGTTTTGGGATTGATATTATTGTATACATGTGTTTTTAAAATTGCAGGTATGCTTATCCCATTCCGATTTAAAACCATGTCTCATTCTAAACGACCTAGGACTTCGTCTAGTCGGTCAAACCAACCTCCAAACCGACTTCCTATTCTATCTCCCAATCCAAATCCAAATGACCCCGAAATGACTATCTGAAATTCTTGTTTTAACGAACCTGGCCATCGAGAAAATCTCTACACTGGGTTTGTTGACCTATTACAGTCATATAATATTCAGGAAGAACGTATCCCTTCTATTCAAGCTATGCTTGATATAAACTTTAGATATCTTCCTACCCTTCAAACTTGCAAATTTGATAAACGTTTTTAGCTTAAACCTATCATTTATCACCAACTCGTCTGCATTTTCTATTCCAATGTGGTTTGTGTCCAAAACGAGTCTCAAACTGCCACTGTCAGTATTCGGTTTTATCTTTTAGGCCAATACATTCATATTGACTCCGACTCAATCGCTAGGACATTTGGTCTAGATAACAATGGTTTAGATAATGAGAGAGAAATTGTGACTACTCCTTATAGAGCCAAGGCTAATGCGAGTACATTGTCAACTCATCATGAACGTTTTCTTCATTAGATCATCTCTTGGTGGTTTAGACCATCCGGAGGTAGGTACTCCACCCTTAGAGCTTTATATTTATGGTGGATACATTTTATCCAACATAATAAGAAAATAAACTTGCCACAGATTATTTTTCCTAAACTAGTTGAAACTATAAACAACGTCCCGTCTAAACACGTAGAAACCTTAGTTTACGGTTGTCTTCTTAGTAATTTCTTTATCAAATCCAATCTTAGGGTCCAGCTTGATGTACCCATCCCTCTTAAAAGCCAAATAAATCTCAAAACCTTATAAAAATCAGGATGGTTCGGGGATAAAGATCAATGGGTTCGATAAACCCAGAAAACACCGGGTGATAGTTCTTCATGAGCTACACTGACACCGGCTGATGATGATCCAGAACTTGAAGAGCTTTTTCGGGATATCGATGATCCCATTAACCTAGCTGAGGATGAGCTGGTCCAGTAAGAGAGTCATATGTCTCTATATTTTTTATAGTTTATGGATACATTGGACAAGAGGTTTGCATCCATAGAGTCCCACTTAATCGCTATGGGGGCTCAACAATTGGAGAACCAACAGGAGATGCGAGCTAACAACAAAGCATTGAATTATTGACTCAATGTTATGGACGACAAACTCAATACGCTTACACTCGACATGGCTGCTCTAAGAGCACATTTTCCTCCTCTCGATCCACCGAAGGATGATTAAACCTTTCTTTCTTGTTTTCTTGTGTTGAAAGTTGAACTTACTTATTATTAAAACATTTTGAAGTGTTTGGATGATTAAACTTGGATGTTTTGTTGTTTTGGATGTGTTTGGATTTGTTTATTTTGGTTTGAATATTGAATGTTTATTAGTTATTTGAACTTAAATTGAATTTTCATAAGTGTTGCATCATTTACATATTAGATATCATATGACCAATTACCATTACACATCATTTATGAATATTGATTATGGACTAATGGCTAAAAATTCTCTTGATTGTGATCTTAGCAGCTATAGTTATATCTATATAAATCAATTGACTATTTTCTTAAAAACTTGTTTAAACGATTTTTATAGAGTCTTTTTTTATTTAACAAAAAGGGGAAGAATAAAGTAAGGGAGAGTTATTTTTAAAAATTTTCAAAATTGATTTCAAAAATTATTTTCAAAAAGAAAATCTTAAAATTACGAAAATGTTTTCTTATATCAAACGTGGGAGATTGTTGAAAACATTTTGATGTTTCGATGTAACAAATAAAGTATTATTGAATTTTAATATTTTATATTCAATTTTGAATTATATATTCGATTAAATTATTTGAATATAAAAATATTACTCCAAGTTTTTAAATGTCAATTTTAATCCTTACTTAAGTGTAAAATTGTGTTTCAATCTTAATATATTTTTGAAACAATTTTTACAAAGTATTTCGAACCTTAATCGAGCCAAAAATAAGTTTTAAGTAAGAGTGTACCGATACACTCATTGGATGTACCGATACCCCTGAATTTTGAATGTAATAAAGGTATCGATACATAGCCTAGTGTATCGATACCCCTCATTTGAAAATTGGCTTCGAGAAACATCGAATGTAATTAGTGTATTGATACCCCTAGGAGGTACCAATACACCCGGTCAAATAACGGTATAAATATTTAAATTTTACATTGGGTGTACCGATATGCTTTAAAGGTGTACCGATACCCCTACGCTCCCAACAGATTTTTTAAATGGTATTCACACCATAACGACTCTATTGACTTCACCAATGATCCCCCAACGTTTAGAATCAATCCAAGGTGTATTTAAACAAGTTCTGAAGCCATTGATCAACAAGAATTGAGAGAGAATCAAAGAAAAAGCATCAAACCTCAAGTTTGAGAAATTCAAGCCTATTTTCCATTCAATATTCATTTTGATTTCAAGAATACCATTTTTGCTCAATTGTATTTATTCTTGAGTGTTCTTTCTTTGTTCTAGAATTGTGCAAACATCTTGCCTAGTTAGGTTTTTCTATACGTTTGCGAAATTTGTAATTTTCTCTCTGGGAGAGAGTGTTCTCAAGAATTTGGGGTATAATTCTTGAGGGAGTTGTAAGGTTACTCTTTGTCCTCAAAAGAAAGAGAAATTAGTGAATTTGTGGAAAATCCTTAGTGTGGATAGCTAAGGTAGTGGACGTAGACTTTGGTTGAGAAAGTCAACCCACTCTAAATCGATGTGCAAATATTTTCAATTTTCTACAAAAGCTTCCACCGAAATTTTAATTGCCAATTGACCCTTCTCTTGGCTATTTCATCGATCGATTAACTTAACAATTGATGATTATTTGTACAATGTATATTGTTTTTACAGGAAATTGATTTCAAAATGGAACCAAAATCGAAACATTAGACTGAACGTTGTCGTTCAGACAACTCATCTTGGATTCAATAGGTAAACGAACCTTGACCTCAACCTTAACTCATTTTATCAAGTTATTTTGATGAATGTTTTAACAAACCCAAATACGTAAACCCAAAAGCAAATTTTGACTTTTTCAAGAATTTTATTATTAGGGATGAGCGTATCGTTGATTATAAATATTTGCTTGATCCCAATTTAAATTCCCTTAACTAGGTTTTATGAGGCGTTGGAAATTTATAAACTTTCTTCATCTTACTTCGTAATATTACCCCACTTAAATCGCTTTTTTTTCCAACGCTCGATGTATTGTTGATTAACCTATTAATATTGTTATTTCCATAGAGTCTTATCTTATAGGTAAGACCTTTATGCTAGACACTGAAATAATTGCTAGCCATCTGGGTCTAGAAAACCTTGGTCTTTGTGATGAGAATCAAACTATACCTGGATCTCCACCCACTGACTCTGTTACTTGGATGAACGCCCATAACCACTTTCTCCATTTGCTTATCACTTGGTGGTTTCAACCATCTGGTGGTAAGTATTCTACCATTAGGATTATCGATGCATGATAGATTCAATGATTCTGTACTAAGCAATGCATCAATCTTGCTCAAATAATTTTTGCTGACCTAGTTTACATAATCACCAACCGTCTCACCTCTATGGTCACCTTCTTTTACTATAGTTTCATCCTAAGTTGTATCTTCATTAAGGAGAACATATATTGCTTGGTAGATATTTCTTTCCCTCTAGGAAAAAAGATTGATGAATCATCTCTTCAAAGGTCTTATTTCCATATCACTAACAATGAGTTGATTCATCGCGTTCCAAAGGTGGCTCCAGCACCTCGAACGGCTCATACGCCAAATGCTCCAACATTTCAAGGAGAAGTCTCTTTGGCATCACTTTCAGAGATGATCTCTTAGATGAAGGGTCACATTATGCTTCGTTTCAATTCAGTTTAGGAGCGTCTTGACATCTTGGAGTATTTGGTTTAGCGCCTTTAGGATGATGACGAGGACGATGTTGATGATGAGGACAATGCACCGAGGCTTAGATTTATTTTATGGCTTGTTTTGGATTATTTTGAACTACGTTGGATTGTTTTTATTTTTTTGTAGGTATGCCACTTTGAATTATTTTTATTTTGTTGTGGCTATGCCGCTTTGGATTATTTTTTTTTGTTATGGCTATGCCACTTTGGATTATTTTGGATTGGATATGTTGGAATATTTATAACTTTATATTTATGGTCCTTGAAATGTTATTTTTAAATCTGTTCAACTTTATATGCATTATGCTTGAATTTTATTGAAATTTGATTTCTTATTACTAAAATTAATTTTAATTTGCTTAAAATTTTCATATGTTTTTCGACTGAAAAAATGACCAAAAAAGATGAACAACACGTAATCAATGCTTAGACAATAGTAGTCATCATTCATAATTTTTATTTTTAGTTTTTATTATTTATAAACATAATAAATTATGACAAATTAACCAAAGTTCAATAGGATAAACGCCAAGCCGAGTATACATTTAAGGTATCGATACGCAGACGATATTTATATGTGTGTACAACCTTGAAAATCTAAGAATCATTGATGTAATTCAATTCAATAGTTTATCCAATATAGAATTATAGTATCGATATAGTCTTGTTATCGATACATTGGATTTCTTCTATTATCCTGTGTTATATGCCAATATCGATACTGGTGGTGTATCGGTACTACTTAGCTCCTACTGGGTCATAGAAATTGTTTTAGTTGTTAATCAAGTTTATGGGATCAACACATATTATTATGAAGAATTTAATGCTGCACTTTTAGAATTAACTAAACAAAATCATAACATATATAATCATACTAAAATATATGCTATGATTTGAAAAATCTAATACACCATCATTATTGTAACATCCTCAATGCCGGGTTAGTGATTAAAGTGTAAGATTTTTAAATTCAATGATCAAAGTAAATAAAATAATAAGTGAAAGAGAAGTAAAAGGGTCATTGAGCAAATAAAGGAATAAAATATTGCTTGGGTTATCTTATAACCCACGTAGAGCACAATTGTGGGAAACAAAAGTTTCCAGACAATTCATTCATCTTCTTCTTCTTCTTCTCTTCTCCCAAATGTGACGCCTCAAGCTCAAGGTGAGTGTGATTTCTTTTGCTTAATCCTTCAAATTAAAGCATGGGTTTGATTTATGAAGTTGTAGGAAAGATGATGGAGATGAAAAAGGTCATAAAAACTCAAAGATTTGTAAGTTATGAAGGATTAAAGATATGAAGTGGATAAGTGAAATTTTGAATAAGGATGTATAAATGGATTTAGAAGTTGAATTGAATTGTCATAGGTGTGAATAATAAATTATAAGTGTTAGAAATAAGTTTGGATTACATGGAAATTTTGGTATGATTCTTAGTTTTAAGAATTTGAATGATATATGAATTTGAATGATATATGGGATATAATAAGATGCTGATATGGTATAATATGATTAAAATGGTTGTAGTTGAGTTTAATGGTATGAAAGGAGTTTTATATGAGGAAATTTAATGAAAAAGTTGTGGAATTTTCAGGTGAAACTAGTTTATTATTGACATGTGCATTGATGCACTATGAATGGGCATCGATGCACTAGGACAAAATTTGAATGTGCATCGATGCATTAAGGGGGGTGCATCGATGCATGGTAATTTCAAACCTAATTTGGGTATCGATGCATGCATAGTGCATCGGTACACCCCTAAAGGAAAACTAAATTTTTGGGTCATTAAATTGGCTCAAGTTATTAGTATCGAATTATAAGGTTAGGCTTCTTATAATTGTCTTGAAAATTATATTTATGTAGCCTAAATGAATTCTGGAACAAGTGACAAATAAGATCGATCGAGGAAAAGGCAAAGAGATATAGGTGAGTGAATATGTATAGCATAAATATAGTATAATATTTAGTTCTAGATTTGTGATAAGTCTAGATTTAATATTTTGATACATGATTACATTTCATATTAAGATACATGATATGAATTCATATTATATGCATTATGTAACATGAATATGCAGGAAAAGTGATATGAGCTATGTGATAAAAGTATTGAAAATGATATGTCTATGTGATAAAGGTATGGAAATGATATGTCTACGCAGTATAAACTATGTGAATGGTGAAAGCCCATGTTATGTAGATGAGAACTATAGGTATAGTTGGCATGCCAAGAGTCGAGGG
This sequence comes from Hibiscus syriacus, assembly GCF_006381635.1. NCBI lineage: Eukaryota > Viridiplantae > Streptophyta > Magnoliopsida > Malvales > Malvaceae > Hibiscus > Hibiscus syriacus. Next base: position 185,376 of record NW_024062908.1, on the reverse strand, counting down.
TCTACGCGGTCCTTCGGGACAAATTCTACGTGGTCCTTCGGGACATATATGTATTCTTTGGAACATGTATGAGGTCTTTTGAGACACCTACTTGATCTTTGGTATATGTATATGATTCTTAAGGAATTTATATGTGGTCCTTAGGGACAAATCTTACATGGCACTACGGTGCATTTCTACGTGGCACTTCGGTGCAATTCTACGCGGTCCTTCGGGACAAATTCTACGTGGCACTTCGGTGCAAATTTATACGAGCTGTGGTGACAGCATAGTGCACAACCTCACAGTACTCATACACCTCGAGTTCTTAGTATTGTATCATGGGCTATTGAATTTATTGAACTTATTGAATCTATTGAACCTATTATATGAATTCATGATGGTTAATTTGATCAGATTATGGGTAAGATACATGATTATGCAATTTGTATGAATTGAATATATGATTTCATGATATTGTATTTCATTATGACATTTTCATCATATTTTATTGTCATTATTATTATGCCTCACTAAATCTATGACTTAGCGTGTAAGTGCTTCACAAGTAGGTACCAAAAAGCAGAGAGATCCATTATAAGCTCAGTAGAACAACATAACTCCCCTTGAAGGTAAGATAGAAGTAGATTAAATAGTATGTATTATTATTTGAAAATAGGTTGGCATGTAAACAAAGTCGGTAAATTAAGTATTTATGCTCTGATCGAGTTTTGTAACGTTTTAAATGTAATTATGTAAATTAAATGCATAGTAATGAACGGTTAAATTTTTATGAGTTTTATGCACATTTTTCGAAAATCATTGTAGTAGTACTGTAGCAGTGCATCGCTGCACTGTAGCAGTGCATCGATGCATAATTTCCATTCGATGTTTTATGCATCGGTGCACTGTAGCAATGCATCGATACACTGTAACACTGTTCATTACTGTTCATACCATATTTTATTGTTCATAAAACATATATTTTCTTAAATTGGTTATAACGATCACAATTCAACAATATATGATCGTATTTTCTTAATGTAAGTTCAAATGTTTTGAAATTTTGTAAGAATATGGTTCTAAAAAGTTAATGTGACATCTCAGATTCGTATCCGGGTCGGGTACGAGTTGAGATGTTACATTTAATGGTATTAGAGCTAAGGTTTCGTCGATTCTCGGCATAAATTAGAGTCTAGAGTGTTTTATAAGGTATACATGCCAACAAAATAGTGAAAACTTCTGATCTGATAGAATATTGAGTATGTTGTTTTGCTAATATAATGATATGTTTACTCTTAATAGATGTCCGTACATGATAGTTATAGAAGTGAAGCGGGAGATGATCGGCCCGCTGAAAGCAGTAATTCACCTGCCGTGGCCAGGCAAGGTGAAGAACATGCACCTTCTAGAGTGCCTGTAGTTGATCAAGATGTGTTCTTTAGAACGTTAGATGCAGTATTGACGTGTTTTCAACCTCCTACTCCATCAAATCCCAGAGTAAATATAGCAAAGGAGTTGAGAGGATTAGGAGCTCCGAAATTTAAAGCAGAAGCCGAGGAAGGTCCGGTTGCAGCGGATCTTTGGTTAAATGATTTGAAAATCATGTTAGATAGTCTCCACTATTCTGACGTGGAGAAGCTGGATGGAACTGTGTATTTACTTAGAGGACAAGCTAGAATATGGTAGATGAATGTCACCATGAGGATGTCAATTGATCAAGTAACTTGGTCTCTATTCTTGGAAGAGTTTAAGCACAAATATATTGGAGATCAATTCGTTAGACAAATGAAGCAAGAGTTTATGAATTTGAAGCAGATGAATCGCTTTGTATACGAATATGAATGTGAATTTAATAAGTTGAGTCAATTTGCTTCGGAGCTTGTGACTACGGAGAAAGATGCTTGTGAATGGTTTGTGGAGGGCTTGCGCCCTAGATTGAAAATGATGCTGATAGTATTGAACTTGTCATCATTCCAAGAGGTGATTAATCGTGCTAAAGCTCTTGAAAGAGCTTAAAACGAGAGATTTGGGGAATCAAGAGTTTAAACATCTAAGAGGACTGGTGCTTCTTCAAGCACAGCATCATCAAAAAGAGGAAGAGATTCAAGATTCTGACCACAAGCTAGATCACAATCAATTGCATCTTCTGCTAGAGGAGCAAGTCATATGAGAGCTCGACAGACGCAATCAGTGGGATCCGGTACTGGGAGAGCCACTCAAGGTCAAGCGAGATAATGTCAGCGTTGTGGGAACTATCATTTTGGAACTTGTCAAATGGCTTCTGGGGTCTGTTTTCGATGCGGAGATGCCAGACATTTTATCCAGGATTGTCCATTAATGGTTGGTGAGTCTGTACCACCTAAGAGAAATGTTTCTGCCTCACAGTGAGGACGAGGAAGAGGTAGAGGAAGGAATCAATCTGTATCCTCTGCACAACCTGAAATTCGTTCTACTGCACGGGTATACAATTTAAAGACAAGTGAAGACCGTGATGATCCCGATATTATAGCAGGTACTTTCCAGCTGTATGATAAATTAGTATTGGTGTTGATTGATCCAGGTTCTAATTATTCTTATATTACCAGTAAATTAGTGAAGGAATTGAGAATTCCATTAGAAGCTACGAGTAATGAAGTAATAGTAACTAACCCTTTAGGGCACAGTGCTCGGATGAATAAGGGATGTCCCATAAAGATTCAGGGAATTGAATTTCCTGCTAATTTAATGGAACTGGCTTTTAATGAATTCGAAGTAATTCTGGGAATGGATTGGTTGTTTCGTTATTATGGAAATGTTGATTGTAGATTGAAAATGGTAACTTTGAGAAGCCCAGAAGGAACAAAAGTGAACGTGAGTGGTGAAAGAACTAATCATTTAGCAAATGTGATATCGATAATGGCAGCCAAGAAGTTGTTGCTTCAAGGATGTCAAAGTTTTCTTGCGAATGTGATAGATACAAGAGCTAAAGAGAAAGAGTTAGATAAGATTCCAATAGTTCGAGAGTTCCCTGATGTTTTCCCTGCGGATTTGCCAAGATTACTTCCAGATAGAGAAAGAGAATTTCAAATTGAAGTAATGCCAGGAACAGCTCCTATTGCAATGGCACATTATCATATGGCTCCGAAAGAGTTGCAGGAATTAAAGAAGCAATTGCAAAAGTTGATAGAGAAGGGATTTATTCGACCATGTGTGTCTCCTTGGGGAGATCCAGTGTTATTTGTTAAGAAGAATGATGGTTCAATGCATCTCTGCATTGATTATCGACAGCTCAATAAAGTGACCATCAAGAATAAGTATCCCCTCCCTTGAATTGACAATTTGTTTGATCAGTTAAAGGGAGCTTCAGTGTTCTCAAAAATTGATTTACGTTCTAGTTATCATCAATTAAAGATTCAAGACAAGGATATTCCCAAGACGACATTTAGAACGAGGTATGGTCACTATGAGTTTATCGTGATGCCATTTGGAGTTACAAATGCACCGGTTGCTTACATGGATCTCATGAATAGAATATTCCATCCCTATTTGGATCAGTTCATGGTGGTGTTCATTGATGATATTCTAGTGTATTCAAAGTCCAAATAAGAACATAGTTCACACTTGATGAAGGTGTTACAGATTTTACGAGAAAAGAAACTTTATGCTAAACTCTCTAACTGTGAATTCTGGTTGAATGAAGTGACGTCCCTTGGACATGTGATTTCTGCAGAAGGAATTTGAGTGGATCCTCAAAAGATTAAAGCCATTTTAAAGTGGGAAGTTCCAAAGAATGTGTATGAAGTTCAGAGTTTCCTTGGACTTGACGGTTATTATCGAAGATTTATTAAGAATTTTTCGATGATAGTGCTACCTTTAACAAAGTTGCTGAGAAATAATGTACCCTTTATATGGACTTTGAAGTGCCAAGAAAGTTTTGAAGCTTTAAAGAAAATTTTGACAGAAGCTCCTGTATTAGTTCAACCTGAATCAGGTAAGAATTTTGTGGTGTATAGTGATGCGTTCCATAATGGCTTGGGATGTGTGCTAATGCAAGAAGGCAAGGTGGTGGCCTATGCTTCGAGGCAATTAAAGCCGTATGAAAAGAATTATCTGATACATGATCTGGAAATGGCTGCTGTAGTGTTTGCTCTCAAGATTTGGCGTCATTACTTATACGGAGAACGTTATTACTTGTATACGGATCATAAGAGTTTGAAGTATTTGATGACTCAAAAAGAGCTTAATTTGAGGCAAAGGAGATGGGTTGAGTTTTTAAAACATTATGATGTGATAATTAATTATCATCCCGAAAAGGCTAACGTGGTAGCAGATGCTTTGAGCAGAAAAACGTTTGCAGCTTTACAAGCTATGGATGTAAGATTATCTTTAACTGGAGATGGTGGTCTATGTGCAGAGTTAAAGCTTAAACCAACGTGGTTGGATCAAATTGGATAATTACAAAGTAAAGATGAAAAGTGTTTGAAAAGAATAGAGCAAGTAAAGAATGGAGAAATTAAGGATTTTGAGGTTAAGTCGGATGGGAAATTGTATTATAAAAGAATTGTGATACCAGACGATGAGAAATTGAAGAAAGATTTATTGACAGAGGCTCATTGCAGTCCAATGACGATGCATCCGGGTGGAACCAAGATGTATATGGATTTGAAGGATCGGTATTGGTGGTCATGAATGAAAAAAAGTTTTACAAAATTTGTGTCTAAGTGCTTGGTATGTCAACATGTCAAAGCCGAACATCAAGTTCTGTTAGGATTATTGCAACCGCTTTCTATTCTACAATGGAAGTGGGAAAATGTGACGATGGATTTTGTTTCGGATTACCCTTGACTCCAAACAAAAGAGATTCAATTTGGGTAATTGTCGATCGACTGACTAATTCAGCGCATTTCCTTCCGGTTAGAACAGATTTCTCTATGGAAAAGTACGCAGAGATGTACATTAGAGAAATTATACGATTGCATCGTGTACATGTTTCTATAGTTTCTGACCGAGACCCTCGCTTTACCTCGAGATTTTGAAAAACCTTGCATGGAGCATTAGGCACACGACTGAACTTCAGTACAACATTTCATCCTCAGACTGATGGATAATCTGAGCAAACGATCCAAATCCTATAAGATATGTTGAGAGCTTGTGTAATTCAATTCAAGGGATCGTGGGAAAGATATTTGCCACTTGCCGAATTTTCCTACAACAATAGTTACCAGTTTAGTATCAAGATGGCACCTTATGAGGCTTTATATAGAAGAAGATACCGTATGCCATTAAACTGGTATGAACTAAAAGATCGAACTGTTCTTGGTCCGGATTTGATTCAAGATGTGGAAGAGAAAGTTTGGGAAATTCAACATAATCTCAAAGTGGCATTTGATCGACAAAAGTCCTATTCTGATCTCAAAAGAAAAGAAATTGAATTTGAAGTTGGAGAAAAAGTTTTCTTAAAAGTGTCTCCTTGGAAGAAAGTATTACGATTTGGTCGGAAATAAAAGTTAAGTCCTAGATTTATTGGACCTTATGAGATTGTAAAGAGAGTAGGACTCGTGGTATATCAGCTAACTTTACCACCTGAGATGGAAAAGATACATGATGTCTTTCACGTTTCAATGCTTCGAAGATATAGATCTGATCCCTCTCATATTGTGACACCAGAAGAGATTGAGGTTCGATCTGACTTGACTTATGAGGAAGAACCTGTTCAAATATTAGCTCACGAAGTGAAAAAACTAAGGAATAAGACTATTCCTTTGGTCAAAGTTTTGTGGAGAAATCACAAGGTAGAGGAAGCAACGTGGGAACGTGAAGAGCATATGAGGCATTAGTACCCCTATTTATTCGTGCAATGAAAATTCGAGGATAAATTTTCTTAAGTGGGAGATTTGTAACATCCTCAATATCGGTTAGTGATTAAAGTGTAATATTTTTAAATTCAATGATCAAAGTAAATAAATTAATAAGTGAAGGAGAAGTAAAAGGGTCATTGAGCAAATAAAGGAATAAAATATTGTTTGGGTTAACTTATAACCCACGTGGAGCACAATTGTGGGAAACAAAAGTTTCCAGACAATTCATTCATCTTCTTCTTCTCTTCTCCCAAACGTGAAGCCTTAAGCTCAAGGTGAGTGTGATTTCTTTTGGTTAGTCCTTCAAATTAAAGCCTGGGTTTGATTTATGAAGCTTTAGGAAAGATGATGGAGATGAAAAAGGTCATAAAAACTCAAAGATTTGTAAGTTATGAAGGATTAAAGATAGGAAGTGGATAAGTGAAATTTTGAATAAGGATGTATAAATGGATTTAGAAGTTGAATTGAACTTGTCATAGGTGTGAATAATAAGTTATAAGTGTTAGAAATAAGTTTGGATTACATGGAAATTTTGGTATGATTCTTAGTTTTAAGAATTTAAATGATATATGGGAGATAATAAGATGCTGAGATAGTATAAGATGATTAAGATGGTTGTAGTTGAGTTTAATGGTATGAAAGGAGTTTTATATGAGAAAATTTAATAAAAAAGTTGTGGAATTTTTTAGTGAAACCAGTTTATTATTGACATGTGCATTGATGCACTATGAATGGGCACCGATGCACTAGGACAAAATTTGAATGTGCATCGATGCATTAAGGGGGTGCATCGATGCATGGTAATTTTGAACCTATTTTGGGTACCGATGTATCCATAGTGCATCGGTACACCCCTAAAGGAAAACTGAATTTTTGGGTCATCAAATTAGCTCAAGTTATTAGTATCGAATTATAAGGTTAGGCTTCTTATAATTATCTTGAAAATTATATTTATGTAGATATCGAGCCTAAACGAATTATGGAACAAGTGACAAGTAAGATCGATTGAGGAAAAGGAAAGAGATATAGGTGAGTGCATATGTATAGCATGAATATAGTATAATATTTAGTTCTAGATTTGTGATAAGTCTAGATTTAATATTTTGATACATGATTATATTTCATATTATGATACATGATATGAATTCATTATATGCATTATGTAACATGAATATGCAGGAAAAGTGATATGAGCTATGTGATAAAAGTATGGAAAATGATATGTCTATGTTATAAAGGTATGGAAATGATATCTCTACGCGATATAAACTATGTGAATGGTGAAAGCCCATGTTATTTAGATGAGAACTATAGGTATAGTTGGCATGCCAAGAGTTGAGGGTTTACGCGGTTCTTCGAGACAAATTCTACTTGGTCCTTCGGGACATATATGTATTCTTTGGATTATGTATGAGGTCTTTTGAGACACCTACTTGATCCTTGGTATATGTATATGATTCTTAAGGAATTTATATGTGGTCTTTAGGGACAAATATTATATGGCACTACAGTGCATTTCTACGTGGCACTTCGGTGCAAATTTATACGAGCTGTGGTGACAGCATAGTGCACAACCTCACAGTACTCATATACCTTGGGTTCTTAGTATTGTATCATGGGCTATTGAATTTATTAAACTTATTGAATCTATTGAACCTATTGAACTTATTATATGAATTCATGATGGTCAATTTGATCAGATTATGGGTAAGATACAAGATTATGCAATTTGTATGAATTGATTATATGATTTCATGATATTGCATTTCATTATGACATTTTCATCATATTTTATTATCATTATTATTATGCCTCACTAAGTCTATGACTTAGTGTGTAAGTGTTTTACACGTAGGTACCGAAAAGTAGAGAGATCCATTATAAGCTCAGCAGAACAACATAACTCCCCTTGAAGGTCAGATCAGAAGTAGATTAAATAGTATGTATTATTATGTGAAAATAGGTTGCCATGTAAACAAAGTCGGTAAATTAAGTATTTATGCTCTGATCGAGTTTTGTAACATTTTAAATGTAATTATGTAAATTAAATGCATAGTAATGAACGGTTAAATTTTTATGAGTTTTATGTACATTTTTCGAAAATCACTGTAGCAGTGCATCGATGCACAATTTCCATTCGAAGTTTTATGCATTGGTGCACTATAGCAATGCATCGATGCACTGTAGCACTGTTCATTATTGTTCATACCGTATTTTACTGTTCATATAACATATATTTTCTTAAATGGTTATAACGAACACAATTCAACAATATAAGATCATATTTTCTTAATATAAGTTCAAATGTTTTGAAATTTTGTAAGAATATGATTCTAAAAAGTTAATGTGACATCTCAGATTTGTATCCGGGTCGGGTACGGGTTGGGGTGTTGCAATTATTCTCCATTATTCAGCATTGAGTAAACTATATTGAAAATTAAAAATCCAATAACTTCTTAATCATATACAAGCATTTTACGTAAATCGAAAATATCAAAATCATTGTGGTTTCTTGTGACAAGTTTTGCAAAAATTCTCAGTCGTTCAACCCTCATATGTTGCATCTATACAATAAATTTATAATTTCATTCAATATCACACAATAGTTAAACAAAACTATAGGGTATAATTTACCGTGAAACTAATCTTCAACCAATCACCTATGTTATTGGCTTCTATATACTTGAATATGTACATGCTACAATCATCTCTGGATCCAATATGAATAAAATAATTTAATACAAAGAAATACATAGTCCAAAAAATAGTAACTTTAATTTTAAATGTTAATGATGTACGAATTTGGCTACTACGGTAATCTAAGAAATGGATTGGAAATTTTGAAACATTTTCAAATAATTCACCCAAATGAGCATGACTCTCATATATACGCGGAGCTTCACTCAACTGTTACAATAAGTCAAAATTTATAAATTTATATTTAAAGAATACATGCATTCTATTAGTTCGTATAAACAACTTACAATATTTTTTGCAATATTTTTACGGACTTCATTGACGCCAAGAGAATCCAAAACGTAAGTATGTCCCTTCACAATATGAACAACTAATAAAAACCAATGACGACCGACTTCATCATGTAAAGGCACATATACCTGCAAAATCACGTGAGGTAAAAAGAACAGTCAACCACATACAAGCATATAACAAATTTTAAATATAAATATACATGTTCAACATGACTACTATCAATAGGCATAAAGTCATCTATCTAGGGGTATGAAATTTGAAAAGGCTAGTATTTTTTTCCTGTCTTCTGAGTATGTGTGACATATTCGGTAAGGATACTCTGAGACAAGCATTAAATATAAATGTCAAGAAATCATAAACTGTAAATTATTCGATCTTTATCCCGTAAATTAATTTTACCTGAAAAGATAGAGGCATATATAACTTATTTCACATAGGCGCTTCTCTTAAGTGCAAATCATACTCGTACATATTGATAAACTATTAAATATTTAAAAACAATAAAAACAATTGAATTAAAAATAGACAAAATAATGAATATTGATCATGTATAATAACAATAAAAAATTAAAATTGTAATACCCAACTAGATAATCATTTTTTTTGGACAAATAGTACAAGCATTGTCGACGTCTTAATAATTACTCTTGGCCATGTAAACAGTATTGGATGTATGCTTCCAAGTAGTAACATTAATACAAATTATGTGTTTTTCAGGCATTAAAAACTCCAAATATTGCATGTACACATCACTTATCGTTGCAGTTTTTTGGAATGTTATGTTGACAAATCACCTGACTTATATTTATACTGCATGAAAGACATAACTCTTACAAATATTTTTACAACATTAAACTCAAACTTTAACATGAAATATAACCAAGAAATAATGATTTATACTTACCTTAGTATTCGCTTTAGATGTTCTAGCTCTTTTTTTTCGACGCCACATCCTTTGACTTTAGATCATTAGTAAAATCTAACCATGCGGTCGACCACCTCAAACTTTTTCTCTATTGAGACCCATTCATCTTTGGCAAAGCCGTAGAACCGTTAGACATTTTAGGACTTACTTTGTTAACCATTGGAGTTTCCTTCAACATAAATAATTGACTAGAAAATCGATTGGGACTAAATTGAAAGTTATAAACCTCCAACAAATTTTTTGGAAAACCATCACTATTAGTCTTGTTGTTGTCTTTAGAGTTAACATCAAGTTTCCTTTTGCCACTACGATCTAATGAGGGAGAAGGATAATCACAATCACAATTAATAAAAGGAGACAAACTCGATTTTTTAAAATCATTCTCAGTTTGATCCTTCAATGGTGCAACACTTAATCCTTCTTCCATGTATGATTTATTCTTAAAACTCTCATCTTTCAATGGAACGCTATGAAAATTCGACGTTTCTGATCTATTATTTAAAGCATCCTCCTTTAATGATTGACTACACATACCTTCATCTTTTACTGAATCACCATCATGTATTGAACTTAACATTAGTCGGTGTTAATATGCTCACTAATTTCCCAAATTGGCCATTTAATATTTCAAATTGTCTTTTTAAATTTTTGAATTGGCAATGCATTATAACAAATTCCTTTTTGATTTTTTTCACCGAATGAATGTCTCGAACTTGTGATTACTCAAAAAAGAAGTTCTAATATTTTCCTCATGAACAACATCAGTTTTTTCCTATATGTATATAAAACACATAAAAAAATAAAAAAATAATCTTAAAAAAATATACCGACAAAACAAATGCATCAGCAGTATTAAAAATTAAGTTACTTATAATGAATGTACCTCGTTCTTGGTCTTCTCAAAACTCATGTCGATACGACGCTTACACTCCATCATCTTAACTTGTTTTAAGGGTGCTAAATTTAGATACATCATCTAAGGGTTTAAAACTAAATTATAAGTTTGAATCATACGAATCAAATATATCGTACCGATACACTACATAAGTGTATCAGTACACGAAGGCTAATACAAATACACAACTCACAATTAAGGTATCGATACACACCAGGTAACGATAAACGGTTACCCTAGTACCGGTACACATTGTCAGTGTACTGGTACACCCTGTACGAATTGCAAATTGGGAATAGGGAATTGGATTGAAATAAACCGGTTTCAACTAGAAAATTAAGGAGCAATTGTTATAATTTGGGTTGGAATTTTGGAAATCAATTAAGGAATTCATGTTATACAATTGGGGTAATTTTAAATTTAGGGTTAGGGTTAGGGTTTAGGAAATATGGGATTAGGAAAAACGAATTAGAGGGGGAAGTCTCACGTCGGTAACCACGACCATTGTCGGTGAAAGCGCTGACAGCCGTTTAGCTATCTCCCTTCGATGATTGCTTGGATGAAAAACAAAATTTGAATCAAAATAAAAATAATCTAGCTTACCTTAACGAGTTGTTTGCGCAAACAATGGTGACGGTAACAATTCAATCGGTGGAGGAAGACAAAATCGACGGAGGCGACGATGAAATAATCAAAGCTTTTTTTAAAAAAAAAATAGGGTTTTCTAAATTGGGATTATAATTTGAACTAATTATAAAAATAAAATATTAAAAAAAATTATTTTTAATTTTGATTTATTTAAAATTACAATTACATTTTTAACTAAAATATAATTATACGTTAAGTACCTTATAATTTTTTCGTTTTACAATTTAATTTATTGGTGTTTGTCGTTATTGGCGCTCATCGCTGCTCGTCGAGCGCTGTAGAATTTTCCTAAAATAAATATAACACAACATGAAAAAAATAAAAGGAAGATTATGCCAACACAAGCTCATGTCAAAATGTATTAGATTTAAATATTGTTTTAATTGAATCATTACAATAAATCATGTAAAATATGTGATGAATATAGACACAGTATATACACAATTTAATAATAAAATTATCATGATAAATTATATAAAGTATGAGATCATTTTAGATATAACAAAAATATGACACAAAATAATAATAATTAGAAGACAATTAAAAAATATAAATACACGAATGCACAATATATACATATATGTGTAGGATTCATCATATTGTGTGAATTCTTTTAGTTTTATATTTTTTAAAATTCTTGGATGAGTGAAAATAGATAGATTAATGGTATGAAATAAGAAGGTATTCAAATAAAAAAAATAAGAAGATAACATCAACCGTCTATTTCTACTCATTTAACAATCCTAAAAATATGTAAAATTAAAAATTTTACATTATATGCAAGTGAATCTTAACCCAAGTATATATATATAACTTCTTTAAAATTGATTCCCCCATTGTCAAAAAAAATAAAAATCACTAGACCATTATCCCAATAATTAAATGACATTGATAAATCTGAAATAATATCTCTAAAATTTATCTCTTAATCAAGATGAGACTGTTACAAAGAAAATAAGATATCCATTCTTTTATTAATCTAGGGCGGTTACAAATGGTAGTATATGTTTTAAAGACTATCAACTATTTGACAATGAATGCTCAAATACCTTGAAATCATTGGTGCTCAAACTTGAAATCTATAAAATCAGAATAATATTTTTAATCTCTGAGATAATTTAATTTATACAAGATGACCTTAACGTCTAAACAATGTTATTAATCAGTTTTTTAGGCTTTTCAAACCATGTTTTATGCGGGCACATTATGCTATATCTTCTTTTTAAATAACATTAGGTTATATATTTTTCAGTAAACATGTTATTTTACGTTCATCACATCCATCATAAATAACGTTTGAAAAGTCTAAAATAAAATTAAAATAAATAAAAATATTGTGGCACACATGGATACAGTGGTGGATCCCGAAATTTAAAAATAGAAATCTAAAATTTTAGTATTCGTTTCTTAAAAATAATGGGTATACAAAATTCTTTTTTTTCTTTTTTACTTGTCACATTACACTAGATTTAACCAGTTTTCCAAAACAATAGGAATGCACTTGACTTCCTATCAGGCTTAGTGCATCCGCCATTGCATGGATAAGGTAAATGGGTAAAATTGACTTAATAGGTCAGCCATGTAAAAATTGGCCCTATACATCATCTCCAAAATTAATTTGGGATTTACGGTAAATATTACAGTATAAGGTAAATTTTTATTCAAATTCATCACGTCAATGTGATAAATTCCAATAAAACAATATATTTTATTGAAACTCGCCTAGTCTAAATGACGAGTTCCAAATCACTACAGCAAAATTATAATTCCCAAAATAAAATATCTGATGTTGTATTGAACTAAATAATTAGCCCACTTATATTATAGTATTGGGCTAATTTTGACCAAGTAAATGAACCTTACAAGTTCTTTGAATCGGTCTAATTTCGCTGTAACTTTGAGATCAGTCCATGCACACCAATTACGACAATGACCTTATCCATCGGTGAGATAAGCTTCCTCACATTATTAATTATATTACGGGGCTCTTGGTTTTAAGTACACATTTATATTATTACATAAAAATAATAATTAATTAATATTTAAAAGTTTATTTTAATATTTTAAGCGCTATTATAATTAAAAAATGATAAAGACTCCCCGGTATATAAATTTGAATAGTAAAATAAAAATGAACTGATCACATAATATAGAGACGTGAATAAAACTGCAACAAAATCCCAGAGTCACTGATTGAGAATCGTCTAAACATGGTAATATCCACATCGCAATTCTTAATTAAGAGAGCAAGCGACACTCTCATTAAGACCAAAAGAACGTTCCAGGAAGCTTCACAATTGGAGAAAAATAACAAACGGTTGCTTTTTTAATAATAATAATTACAGTAATTATAATAATATTAACCGAAAAGTCAACAGGAAAGAAAAATATCAAAGCTTTGTACCACAAAGGAAAAGAAAAATATCAAAGCTCACATGCCACTAGCACATATTGATTGGTAGCGGCATAACCATCAGCCTGTATAAATAAGGCTTAAACGTACAAGCTAAGAGATTCGGCAAAAAATGGCGAGGGATTTGTTCATTGTAGGTGGTGGGAATGACCCGAAAGAAGAAGCAGGAGGGCTCACCGTGTATAGCTGTACAGGGCTGCTCTTACTTTCCATGATTATTTTCTCCCTCTCCGTAATTTCAATGATCATTTTCGCCTGTGGTGATGACGGAAAGCCTCGCAGACGCACTGGTTCTGGGGGTGATGGTTGTGGAGGTGGCGGCGGTTGTGGAGGTGGTGGTTGTGGAGGCGGTGGTTGTTGATGATGATATCCGATTTTCATCAGTGTTGTGTATAAATAAAAGACGTAGTAAAGATGCAGGTTTGTTTGTAACATGACGTTTAGGTCATCCACTTTATTTAAGTATATTGTTGTCTATCCCATTTATAAGAGTTGTTTCCCACATCTTGCTAGAACTTGAAATTTTGATGAATTACTTTTTGATTGTTCTAAAATAAACAAAATATGGTAAAGTAGAAGAACAAAGGAAGAAGAGATTAGGGAATAAAGAGAAAAAAATTGTATATCATATTCTTTTTACCATAATTCATAAAGTATGTATAATATTTTCTCAAATATTTATATATAAAGTGTAGATATCATATAAAATTCAAATTTACTTATACTTAAAGTTGAAAGTTTTAATTGTAACGAAAATTCACAAATAATAAATATTTATTGTACTCCGCAACTAGGGATGTAAAAAGCTGACCCGACCTGTAAAATTGACTGAAACTGACTCGAGTCAAAACTGTTTATGACCTGAGCGGTGGTGATCTGAAACCGACTCGAGTCCGAACTGATTTTGATTTGAACCCGAGTTGGACCTGAAAATTGTGGATATGAACCCGACCTACACCCGATCTGAGAATAACCTGAACCCGAATTGAACTGATAATATGATAATCGAACCCGACCTGCATCCGACTAATATGAACCCGAACCCGATATTAACCTAGTATATAACTGGTATTACCTGACCTGTTATCAAACTGATCTGTTATGAACCTGACCAATAATTGACTCAACCTGTAAATGATCGGACTTGTTATTGATCTGATATGATATTTACCTAACTTATAAGTTACACTTGATAGTGAGATTTTGAATTTACAATAAAATATATTACTTATAAGTTACAATTGATGTAGTTGAAATACTTTGATAAAGTTGTGAGATTTTGAATTTATAATAAACTATGATAATTAATATGATTACTTTTTAAAAGTTAAAATAAATAGTTAGTTATGATAATTAACTTAATAAATTTAATTTCTAAATTAATTATAATTCTTATATAATAAATTATCGACACCGTTTTGCCCGAGAAGGGGAAAACTTAGTACGACTTGGGGGTTTTTCTTTGAAAATGTTTTGAAATGTGAGGAATCACCACCAATCACTTTAAGGTGTGATTGAGACACAATAAAAACCTTGGTGATTTTTAATAAAACATTTTTATTTTTATCAAAATACCAAGTTTTAGGGTCTGCAAAAATCCAAAATCAGGTTCGGGAGTCGACTACACGTGGGGAAGGATTATAACCCCCACAAGCGCCCAAAAGTTGGTACCTAGTTGATTACCCTATATTTAGAATAAAAAATTTTGAGTTTGAACTTTATTTAATTTTAAAATCATTATGGATGCGAAGTTGAAAAGGATATTCATTTATTAATGTCAATAGCATTCGCTCCCTAGCATAAATGCGGGAGGTCAACTATTGTGCCTAATAACCGAACATTGCCTTAATTTTAGAAATCGTGACGTGGTCTTGAAAAGGATGTCGACCTATTTCGGGAATCATCAGTAGTCACCTCCTAAGCATATTTGCGGGAGATATACTATTGATTCCCTAATAAGTGAACATTGTCTTGTGTTTGAAAATAAGATGCAATCAAACAACATATTATTAATCCAAATTAAACTAAGGGTATGTTAAGGCTCTCTCTATCTAAAAGTGTCAAATTATGAAAATTAAAGAACCTAAAGGCATAAACCTAGAAATGTAGGTTCTAATATTAATCCTATTTGATTTTAATCAATTATTGAATCGAATAATTGAGATGGTCCCTTGAGCATTTAGGCGAGGGCCAACTCAAATTATTCCCTAAATTAAAATGACTATATTGAAATCTTAGCTAAAAGTGGAAGCTCTATTTAACCTACTTAATTATATTAATTTAAAAGTCTAATTGAAGTTTGAAGGACTAAAGTGTAAAATAACTAAAATCCATGGTTCTAAAAAAATTAAAAGTTCAAGGACGTAAATCAATTATTCCTAAAATTTAAGGATTAACTAACAAATCAAAATTCTAATAATTATCTAAATTAACCTATTAGAAATTACGAGATTAAATTAAAACAATTTTTTTTAAAAAGGCCGATGATTAACAAATTAAGGGTTTGAACAATCGACTCGAGTAATCAAGCATCTTATGCGAAAACTCGAATCGAATTGTTCCCTAATTAAAACTAAGGTGACATCCTAATTACTAGATCCAATTTGGTTTACCAATCTAATCTAAGGACAAATTCTAAAAGAAACTAACTAAATAATCGAACAATAAACACAATTGAATATATTAGAATAAAAAAAGCAAAATATTAAAAATAAAAATTGAATAAAAATATACAAGGATTAAACTGTGTTAATATTAAATTATAGGGATTAAAAAGATAAATTAAGCATGTAAGGAAGGCTAAATTTGAAAATTTTGAAAATTAAGTGACTAAATCAAAAAAAAAAACAAAAAATAGATTACTGACTAAAATACAAAAACCGCTGAAATTGCAGGAACTAAAATACAGATTAATGGTATGAAATAAGAAGGTATTCAAATAAAAAAAATAAGAAGATAACATCAACCATCTATTTCTACTCATTTAACAATCCTAAAAATATGTAAAATTAAAAATTTTACATTATATGCAAGTGAATCTTAACCCAAGTATATATATAACTTCTTTAAAATTGATTGCCCCCATTGTCAAAAAAAAATCACTAGACCATTATCCCAATAATTAAATGACATTGATAAATCTGAAATAATATCTCTAAAATTTCTCTCTTAATCAAGATGAGGATGTTATTATGAAAATAAGATATTCATTTTTTTATTAATTTAGAGAGGTTACAAATGGTAGTATATGTTTTAAAGACTATCAACTATTTGACAATAAACGCTCACATATCTTAAAATCATTGGTGCTCAAATTTGAAATCTATAAAATAAGAATCATCTTTTTAATCTCTTAGATAATTTGGTTTATACAAGATGACCTTAACGTCTAAGCAATGTCATTAATCAGTTTTTTAGGCTTTTCAAACCATGTTTTATGCGGGCACATTATGCTATATCTTCTTTTTAAATAACATTAGGTTATATATATTTTTAGTAAACATGTTATTTTACATTCATCACATCCATCATAAATAACGTTTGAAAAGTCTAAAATAAAATTAAAACAAATAAAAATATTGTGACTCATGGATACAGTGGTGGATATATAAATTTAAAAATAGGAATCTAAAATTTTAGTATTCGTTTCTTAAAAATAATGGGTATACAAAATTCTTAATTTCTTCTTCTTTTTTCTTTTTCACATTACACTAGATTTAACCAATTTTCTAAAACAATAGGAATGTACTTAATCTCGTATCATGCTTAGTGCATCCGCCAATGCATGGATAAGGTAAACGGGTAAAATTGACTTAATAAGTCAGTCATGTAAAAAATTGGCCCAATAAGTAATCTCCAAAATTAATTTGAAATCTACGGTAAATGTTACAATATAAGGCAAACTCGTCAGGTGAGTTTATTTGAATAATATTTTTTATTCAAATTCGTCACATCAATGTAACAAATTCTAATAAAATAATATATTTTATTGAAACTCACCGGGTCCAAATGACGATTTCCACCTATATTATAGAATTGGGCCAATTTCGTTCAAGTAAATGAACCTTACAAGTTCTTTGAATCGGTCTAATTTCGCTGTAACTTTGAGATCAGTCCATACACACCAATCACGACAATGACCTTATCCATCGGTGAGATAAGCTTCCTCACATTATTAATTATATTACGGGGCTCTTGGTTTTAAGTACACATTTATATTATTACATAAAAATAATAATTAATTAATATTTAAAAGTTTATTTTAATATTTTAAGCGCTATTATAATTCAAAAATGATAAAGACTCCCCGGTACATAAATTTGAATAGTAAAATAAAAATGAACTGATCACATAATATAGAGAAGTGAATAAAACTGCAACCAAATCCCAGTCACTGATTGAGAATCGTCTAAACATGGTAATACCCACATGGCAATTCTTAATTAAGAGAGCAAACGACTCTCTAATTAAGACCAAAAGAACGTTTCCAGGAAGCTTCACAATTGGAGAAAAATAACTAACGGTTGCTTTTTTAATAATAATAATTACAATAATGAGAATAATATTAACCGAAAAGTCAACAGGAAAGAAAAATATCAAAGCTTTGTACCAAAAAGAAAAGAAAAATATCAAAGCTCACATGCCACTAGCACATATTGATTGGTAGCGGCATAACCGTCAGCCTGTATAAATAAGGCTTAAACGTACAAGCTAAGAGATTCGGCAAAAAATGGCGAGGGATTTGTTCATTGTAGGTGGTGGCAATGACCCGAAAGAAGAAGCAGGATGGCTCACGGTGTATAGCTCTACAGGGCTGCTCTTACTTTCCATGATTCTTTTCTCCCTCTCCGTAATTTCAATGATCATTTTCGCCTGTGGTGATGACGGAAAGCCTCGCAGACGCACTGGTTTTGGGGGTGGTGGTTGTGGAGGCGGCGGCGGCGGTGGTTGTTGATGATGATATCCGAATTTCATCAGTGTTGTGTATAAATAAAAGACGTAGTAAAGATGCAGATTTGTTTGTAACATGGCCTTTTAGGTCATCCACTTTATTTAAGTATATTGTTGTCTACCCCTTTTATAAGAGTTGTTTCCCACATCTTCTTGCTAGAATTTGAAATTTGGATGAATAACTTCTTGATGGTTCTAAAATAAACAAAATATGGTAAAGTAGAAGAACAAGGGAAGAAGAGATTAGAGAATAAAGAGAAAAAAATGGTATATTATATTCTTTTTATCATAATTCATAAAGTATGTATAATATTTTCTCATATATTTATATATAAAGTGTAGATATCATATAAAATTTAAATTTACTTATACTTAAAGTTTAAAGTTTTAATTGTAACTAAAATTCACAAATAATAAATATTTATTGTACTCCCCACCTAGGATGTAAAAAACTGACCCGAATTGTAAAATTGATTGAAATCGACTCGAGTCAAAATTGTTTGTTACTGAGCGGTGTTGATCTGAAACCGATTCGAGTCCGAACTGATATTGATCTGAACCCGAGTTGGACCTAGAAATTGTGGATCTGAACCCGACCTGTACCCGGTCTGAGAATGACCTGAACCTAAATTGAACTGATAATATGATAATCGAACCCGACCTATATCCAACTGATATGAACCCGAACTCGATATTAGCCTGGCATATAACTGGTATTACCCGACCTGTTATTAACCTGACATGTTATGAACCTGATCTGTAATTGACTCAACCTATAAATGATTCGACTTGTTATTGATCTTGTCACGACCGTCTTTCGGTTGGGCCCGAAATTGGGCTTCGACTTGAAATGAGTGGGTTAGAGTCGCCACCGATCATTTTAAAATAAACATTTAGGTTGATCGGACACCATCTTATTTGATATACGTTTTACCAGAAATGTCGAGTTCGGGAGTCAGTTACGGCCAAGGAAGGATTAGCACCCTTGAACTGCCCTTTCGGTACCAATTAATTTTTCGGTTGTCTTTAATTGCGAAAATTAGAATTTAAATGAAAATTTAAAAACCCGATTCGAATTGCTTACCTTTGATCAATTTAAAAGTGTACTCTTAAGAAGCCAAGAAACGTGTTAGATAAAAATGAAAATAAAGAAAAATAAAGAAAATAAAAAAACAAAAGAAATAAAGAAAAAGGAAATAAAAAGATAAAAAAGTAAACAAAAATAAATAAAATAATATAGGACAAAGTAAAAAGAAATTAATAAATAGAATACATAAAATAAGGAAGATAATAATAATAAAGAGTAAGATAAAATAATAATAAAAAAACAGAAAATAAGGAAAATAAGTAAATAAACAAAATAAATATGCATATGAATAAAATGTTAAGAAAAAATATATAGAATATATAATAATAATAATAATAATAATAATAAAAATAAAATATACAATAATAATAATAAAGACAAAACACTGCATAATGAAAAAATAATAAAATATATAAAATATATAATAATAATAATAAAAAATATATATAATAACAATAATAATAATAATAAAGACAAAAAATAATAAAAAAATAGTATAATATAATAGTAAGAAATAAAAAAAACCAAAAATAAAGAAATATAGAAAATAAAAAGAAAAATATAATTAAAAATATATATATAAAAACGTATAAATAAGATATTATATAAAAATAATAAAAATGAAAGTTAAAAAAATAAAAAAAAGAAAAAAGAAAATGACTAAAATGGCAAAAATGAAAACTTAAAGTCCCAAAACAGTGATTGTATAAACTTAAATGACCAAATGAGTATTAAACCCGAAGCACTAAACAAGAAATTAAAGATAATGACCAAAATGGAAGAAAACAAATATGAGGAAAAAATATTTAAACACGTTACTCTCCAATGACCCATGTAATAATTAACCCAATAATTCCCCAAAGGCACCAAAATCCCTAGTTTTCACGTGTGAAAGCCATTTCCCCTTTATGCTTTCCCTTTTCCATTTCTCACCTCTCCAGTGGCCACGATTTCGGTGGAGAGTAAGGTAACCTCTTGTTCTTTTGTGACTTTTTAGTTTCGAATGCTCTCTTTATCTCTTGTGTTTTTTTTCTCTCCGAAAAATGCCCTCTTTTCGTATGTAACTCATGTATTTCTCTCAGATTTTTCCTCGGATGAATATGGTCTCAACCCCCGTTCTCTCCTCGTGTTTTTTCCTCCCCTCATATATGTTCGAATGCTTGGATTTATAGGTTGAGAAAGTTCTATTTTTAGGGAGTTTAGTGCCCCACTTGGACTGAACTTGTGTTGTGGTTGTTTGTTGGTGTGCTTGCGCTAAAAAATTTAGATGACTGGTTGGTGCACCAAAAAAATCGGGGCTAGAGGTTGTTGGCCGGTTGGGGCTGCTGAAAATCATGGGTTGTTTGGGTAGTTTGGGAAAAAATTGGTGTTCACAGTTTTCCCTCTTTGTCCTTTTTCGTGGAACGAAAAATATGACAAAGATAAAATGACACAAATTTTCGTTTGGTGGAGTTGAAAATTGACTCTGATATTTTAATTAAGAATAACTCCATGTCGAATTGAGTTGTGGATGACTCATCCATCGCGAAGTCGAGTTCATCTTGAAATGATATGGAATTAAAACTGTAGTTCGGAATTTAAATTGGAATGTGGTTTCTCGTTGCCAAATTATAGTCAACTTCAGTCTTCTTCTTGGTTTAAAGACCTTGATTTAAAAATTTGACTGGAAAATAGTTCCTTGACTCCACCATGTGGTTGACAGGCCCTCAAGATCGAACTCAGAAATCTTCATTGACATATAGCTTTTCTTGATTTAAGCTATCCTGTTGGAAAATACTTTCTTGTCATGAAAGCATTACCAACCCAAGTCTTCTTCTTGACTTAAAGACCTTAGTTGAAACTTTACCCAGAAGGTAGTTGATAAGTCATCGAACTGAATAGAGTCGAACTCGAAAGTTTTTATTGACAAATAACTCTTCTCGCCTTGAGTTATGTTGTACTAAGCTAAGAGATTGCCCATATCTTCTCCTTGACTCAAAGACCTTAGCTTCAACTAGAAAGTATTTTCTTGATGATGTGTCATCAAGCTTAATGGAATCGAACTCGACGATTTTTATTAACAGATAACCATTCTCGCCTTGAGTTATACTATACTGGATATACCTTTGAGCTAAATGTAATCGAACTCGAAGATCTTTTGTTGGAAGATAACCCTTCTCGCCTTGAGATATGCTGTAAATTATGTACATTTGAGCTGAGTGTAATCAAACTCGAAGGTATTTGTTGGCAGATAGCCCTTCTTGCCTTGAGCTATGCTGCAAATAATGTGCCCTTGAGCTGAGTATAATCGAACTCGAAGGTCTTTGTTGACAGATAACCCTTATAGCCTTGAGTTATACTGTAAATAATGTGCATTTGAGCTGAGTGTAATCGAACTCGAAGGTCTTTGTTGACAGATAACCCTTCTAGCCTTAAGTTATGTTGTAAATGATGTACCTTTGAGCTGAGTGTAATCAAACTCGAAGGTTTTTGTTGGCAGATAACCATTCTTGCCTTGAGCTACGCTACAAATGATGTGCCTTTGAGCTAAGTGTAATCGAACTCGTAGGTCTTTGTTGATAGATAACCCTTCTAGCCTTGAGTTATGCTGTAAATGATGTGCCTTTGAGCTGAGTGTAATCGAACTCGAAGGTTTTTGTTCACAAATAACCCTTCTAGCATTGAGTTATGCTGTAAATAATGTGTCTTTGAACTGAGTGTAATCGAACTCGAAGGTCTTTATTGGCAGATAGCCCTTCTTGCCTTGAGCTACGCTGCAAATGATGTGCCTTTGAGCTAAGTGTAATCGAAGTTGAAGGTCTTTGTTGACATATAACCTTCTAGCCTTGAGTTATGCTGTAAATGATGTGCCATTGAGCTGAGTGTAATCGAACTCAAAGGTCTTGGTTGGTAGATAGCCCTTCTTTCCTTGAGCTATGTTGTAAATGATGTGCCTTTGAGCTGAGGTTAATCAAACCTAAAGGTCTTTGTTGGCAGATAACCCTTCTTGCCTTGAGCTACGCTGCAAATGATGTGCCTTTGAGCTGAGTATAATCGAACTCGAAGGTTTTTGTTGACAGATAATCCTTCTAACATTGAGTTATGCTGTAAATAATGTTCCTTTGAGCTGAGTGTAATCGAACTCGAAGGTCTTGGTTGGCATATAGCCCTTTTTGCCTTGAGCTATACTGCAAATGATGTGCCTTTGAGCTGAGTGTAATCGAACTCGAAGGTCTTTGGCAAATAGCCCTTCTTGCCTTGAGCTATGCTACATTCGATGTGCCTTAGAGCTGAATGGAATCGAACTCGAAAGTCTTGGTTGATAGGTAATCCTTCTCGCCTTGAGTTATGCTACCAATAGTTCATTTTTTGAAAAATGGTTTCCCTTAATAGGTCTAAGCCAGTCATAATTATTCAGGTGGTTCCCCTGAGCAGGTCTGAACCAAGTGATACGATTTTTGGATGACTCCCCTTCATGGGAAAGCCCACTGATCTGTCAGTCGGATATCTTCTGTCGTGGAATTGAAACTTGGCTTAAAAACGTTAACTGGAATCCTGCTACTCATTATTGAGTTAAGTTGAAATGGATTCGTTCTGAATTGGCTCTCGAACCCATCTGAAATTGATCCTGAGATCTGTAGATATATCAAGTCAGTTGAGGTGTAGCTTCTCACTACTAAGTTAAGCAACCACCATCGATCTTTGTAGGTACTTTTGAACCTAGTATCTTTCGTCATGAAGTCGAAACTTGACTTTGAAAGCTGCAAAAAATTATGCATATGAAAAATGATAAATGTAATGCTCTTAAGTATGTCTAAGATGTATGCAATATGAATTAGTCTTGGACGAAGTCTCGTGCTTTGTTTGTCGATCTAATCCTTGGAATCGATCATGCCCCATTTTCTTCTCGGGTTGTCGCCTTTCACATTTGAGATTGTCCTGTTTGAAAATGTTTTTCTCATTTCTCTTATTTTAGGAGGGAAAGAAAAAATGATATAAGAATTCTGTAAAACATTGCTCCTTAATTCAGGCTTGCAATCGAATCAAACCATAAACATTAGTTCAAAGTATATCAAAGGAATCAATAGCTCTTTTAATGCTTTTAGAGTTATAACTCTTTGACAAATATTCAAATGGATGAGTTGGCTTTAGGTTGGTCTCTTATTTTCTAAGGTTCCAGTCATAAAAATGTCATTTTTTCGGTCATTACAACATGTATTTTTCTTAGCTTGGCATTTTAATTGGATGCAGACAAAATGACGCAACTAGCATGATCAATTACTAGACCTTCTATTTCGGTTCTCTGAAACCTTCCATTTGTTCAAGCTTCGTAGGCTCCTCTAACAAAGGTAGTGGAGAAATATCAGTCTAAAAATGAAATTCTTGAGTGCTCGTGTGAAATTGACTATAACATGTGTTCCTTAACTCCCTTATTCTATTTTTACCGAAACTCCTTATTTAGATTTAATTTAATTTGCCATTATCTGGCTATCTGAATCCATAAAGCCGAGGTGTTTAACCAATTACTCTAGAGGGACAACTCAATATATAAACACCTTTATTAGATTAGCTGAATCTTATCCATAAAGTTGGGGCGTTTAACCAATTGCCTTAGAGGGACAACTCAAGCTTTATTGTATATTATAATCACCTTTATCAGGCTAGCTGAATCTTATCTATAAAGCCAGGGTGTTTAACCAATTGCCTTAGAGGGACAACTCAAGCTTTATTGTATATTATAATCACCTTTATCAGGCTAGCTGAATCTTATCCATAAAGTCGGGGCGTTTAACCAATTACTTTAGAGGGATAACTCAAGCTTTATTGTATATATATAATAACCTGGATATACATATCCAATTTCTTAAGTTTGTCAAGAAGAACCTGTTATAGTCTTGGTGTTGTTGGAAGTCAAGGAATTTCATCTTTAGAGTTCAATTTCCAAGTAACTTACCTAAACTAGATTCACCTACTCGACTATTCCATCTGTAAAGATAATGATCATCACTGAACGTCTTAAACAAAAAGTATAGTAATGTCATATGCAAAAGATGCCCCATGTTGTTCGCACCTATGGACACCTAAATACCAAGCCTCTTGTTTATACCCTTATGAGAACAGAATGCTATATCGATTATTGTAAGAAAATGATATGTGTTCGAGTGTATCTTCTGGTAAGGTCAAAGTACTTTGTTTTATCGACTTTTAATCGTGTTACTTTTCAAAGATCTAAAGTAAGTAAATAAACAAAATAAATATGCATCTGAATAAAATGTTAA
This sequence comes from Hibiscus syriacus, assembly GCF_006381635.1. Taxonomy (NCBI): domain Eukaryota; kingdom Viridiplantae; phylum Streptophyta; class Magnoliopsida; order Malvales; family Malvaceae; genus Hibiscus; species Hibiscus syriacus. The sequence continues at coordinate 160,390 of NW_024062908.1, read as the reverse complement.
GAAAATATATATAGATATATATAATAATAATAATAATAATAATAATAATAATAAAACATACAATAATAATAATAATAAAGAAAAAAAATGCAGAATGAAAAAAATAATAAAATATATATAATATATAATAATAATAATATATATAATAACAATAATAATAATAAAGATAATAATAATAATAATAATAGTATAATATAATATAATAGTAAGAAATAAAAAAACCAAAAAAATAAAGAAATTTAGAAAATAAATAGAAAAATATAATTAAAAATATATATATATATATATAAACTTATAAATAAGATATTAGATAAAAATAATAAAAATGAAAGTAAAAAAAATAAAATAAAGAGCAAATAAATAAATAAAAATAAGAAAATGGCAAAAATGGCAAAAACAGAAACTTAAAGTCCTCAAACAGTAATTGTATAAACTTAAAGGACCAAATGAGTATTAAACCTGAAGCACTAAACAAAAAATTAAAGATAATGATCAAAATAGAAGAAAACAAATATGAGGATAAAATATTTAAACACGTTACTCTCCAATGACCCATGTAATAATTAACCCAATAATTCCCCAAAGGCACCAAAATCCCTAGTTTTCACGTGTGAAAGCCATTTTCCCTTTGATTCTTTTCCAGTGTCATGCTCTTCCCAACCCTTTTTGCTTTCCCTTTTCCATTTCTCACCTCTCTCCCTTCCTCTAAAACGAACCAAAGAAGCGAGTTACCCACCCACCATCACATAAAGAGACAAACTGTTACCTTTGAAAAACGAACGGTTTATAGTCTAATGAAGTAGCGCCGGTGGCCACAGTTCTAGTGGAGAACAAGGTAACCTCTTATTCTTTTGTGATTTTTAGTTTCGAATGCTCTCTATATCTCTTGTTTTTTTCTCTCCAAAAAATTCCCTCATTTCGTATGTAACTTATGTATTTCTCTCAGATTTTCATCGGATGAATATGGTCTCAACCCTCGTTCTCTCCTTGTGTTTTTTCCTCCCCTCGTATATGTTCGAATGCATGGATTTATAGGTTGAGAAAGTTCTATTTTTAGGGAGTTTAGAGTCCCACTTGGACTGAACTTGTGTTGTGGTTGTTTGTTGGTGTGCTTGCGCGGAGAATTCGGATGACTGGTTGGTGCACCAAAAAAATCGGGGTTGGAGGTTGTTGACTGATTGGGCCTGCTGAAAATCACGGGTTATTTGGGTAGTTTGGCCGAAAATTGGTGTTCACAGATCAAATATGATATTTATCTGACTTATAAGTTATACTTGATAGTGAGATTTTGATGAAGTTTTGAGATTTTGAATTTATAATAAAATATATTACTTATAAGTTACAATCGATGTAATTGTAAGACTTAAATGAAGTTGTGAGATTTTGAATTTATAATAAACTATTATATCTAATATGATTACTTTTAAAAGTTAAAACAAATTGGTAGTTATGATAATTAAATTAGTAAATTTAATTTCTAAATTAATAAATTTAATTTCTAAATTAATTATAATCCTTATATAATATATCTTAATTATAATCATTAAATTAATTTCATTAAATGATTTATTTATTGAACATGATTTTTTGGGTTATATAAGATTAATTTAAATATTTATAAGTTTAATTTTTTGTTATTTAATAATTAATTAATAATTTAAATATAATTTAGTTTAAAATTTTAAAATATATTTAAAAGATAAATTTAAGATTAAAAATTGAAAATTTTAAAATTCAAGCATCAATTTAAAATAAACCGTATACACTAGTACATATACATATATGTATGTATGTATGTATGTATGTATGTATGTATTCACATGAGTTAGGGAAAAATTGGTGAGATAATTTCTTAAAAAAATATTTTTTTTAGGGAAAATGGGTGGGAGAATTTCTTAAATTTTTAGGGAAATATTAATTTTTTTTGGGGTAATTTAAGAGGGAATCATGCGCTGGCGGGAAACTTTTCATGTCCAAAATGATAATTTGGGTTAATTACGGCCACAGACCTCCAACAATCAACTATTTTTTATTTAGTAATTTTTTTATTTTTTTCATTTCAGTCATGATTTAATTTTAAATCTCTTTTTGAATTTTCAATTCAATGCAATTTATTCCTATATATATTCTAATTACTTTTAATTTTCCGTTTTTTCTTTAATTTGCATAATTATTAAATGTTAATGTTAATTTTAGAATCTTTTATTTTAGTTACTTATGTTTAATGATATATTTATATATAGATATATATTTTTTTAAAAGGGCATTTTGTATGTTATTAATACTTTTACACACATACACACACACTTATATTATATACTTATACATATAATGAATGCATAAACATAAATATGTAACATACATTATATATACATGAATTATATTATCATAACATTCATCATACATATTATATAATGTATACTTATATATATATATATACACACACTTATGTATATATTTATATATACACATTTTAAGTATTATATATATATATAGATTATATATAGTTTATAAATATAAAATATATATAAACTATATATAGATTATCATAGCACTCAACATATATATTATATTATTAAATAATGTATATATTAATATATTATAATTGTTTCAATTTTTTCCTCAATATTTGAACTGAATGCATTTTAGTTTTTTTTTACAAATTTTTTTCATATTTTACAATTATCTTGATTTGATCCATTGTATTGTTTAATTTATTTAAATTTTTATTTGTAATTTCATATTTATTTAATTTTGTCCTTAAAATTATATTTGCATATGAAATTAGCCCATACTTATTGCTTATTTATATTTTTTTAATTTACTTCAAACACTATAAACTCCACAAATTTTATAAATTATATTATAATCTCCAAAACTTATAAACTTTTGTTCACCATCTTTTTAAATGGATACAATTTAATCCATTTTTATATTAATTTCAACTTCACATTTTAAAATTATTTCGATTTGATCCCTCATCTATGTATTTGTTTAATTTATTTAAAATTTTTTAATTTCATGTTTGTTTAATTTAGTCCTTAAAATTACATTTTTTTATCAAAATTGATCCATAATTATTTATATTTTTTGTAATTTACTCTAAATCATATACAGATATTGCCATTCAACGTTCATTAAGGATGAAAAATAATTAATTCAAAACTAAAAAATGTGTAACCCCCTCAGACCGATGCGGGTAACCCGATCCGATCTGGAGTACCACATTAGGGCCACCAGAGTGACCCGTTGTAAAAATCTCAGAAAATTTAAAACTTTAATTAAAACATGTAAACTCATAAAATGATCTATGAATACAAAATAAAATTTATCAGTATTCAAAAATAAAATAGTTTTTCAGGCTCATATATCTAAAACAAAATACAATTACATGCCCCTAATCACATATACCATACTCTGCAAACAACGTCGGAAGAACTTCTTTACTGATGTCGATAGATGCACTGGTACGATTCTTTTAACCTGAAAAGGTGAGTAACAGAGTGAGCTTTGGAAAGCTCAGTAATACACAACTACCAGATGATGCTAAAGAACGTGCAAATACAGATAAACATATATTTCCTTATCGGTTCAAACATTTACAGATCTTTATGTTGAGCGCAAATACTACTGATATTTCAGGTGGCAACAGACAGTGAGCTTTCAGTTCAGAGAAATATTTCGGATGACTAAGTTCAGAAGATCAGAATAGGTTATCTAGTGTGTTCCCGTAAAACCAGTGAAAAGATACGGATCTTTTTAAAATATATTTTTTAAAACATAACACTACCCCCATCTTTTCACAATCTATTTTTGTAGGTTTCCCAAAAGCATACACCCAACCCACACAACCTGTAAGGCCCTGAGCACAAAGCCAAGGAACCTGCATAAATACTTCCTCCAACAATATCCCCCAAATAAAACATTTTTCTATCAATAAACGGAGATATCAGAAATCAAAACAGAATGATCAAATATCATAACAGAATTCAAATAGGAAATCAGAAAAAACATTCATGTAATTAGGGAACACACTAGTGTTTATAGATATTATTCAGAGATATTGGATAATCTTATCGGACAGAGAAACACGGATCTTCAGTTTATCGATAGAATGTTAGAAGTTAGAATCACTCTTGGAAGAGTTTATTAGCTGATAGAATCATTCGTTATTCAGAATGTGATTTATCGAGATCATATCTTATTCATACATTTTTCGGAAGCTCTACATAATCAGAAAGATATTCATAATCCTTTACATCTGAGTTACTTATGCTTTCAGATATGACCAGAGTGATTTGAGTTGATAAGGAAAAACAAAGATTCAGGAACTTTACAATCTATGTCGATTTATCGGATTATCGAACAACTCTAGATGAATAGTGCCCAAAACTAATGCTTGTCGACTGGTCAATTCATTTTCCTTCCAGGGTATTTACTCTTTAATATCACAAATTCTTGTCCATAGATCATCTTCGGAATCATTGCTGAATAGATCTTCTAATGGTCTTTATTTCATTTCCACGTTTCCACAATATCATGAAATGCTGACGTGCTTGATTTTTAGTTCATGACCCATAAGGACAGTACATCATGTAAGTTCATTAGCATTCCCAGACTCATCCAAATCACTTATTTAATCGTCAGTAATTGAGCTTACTTAGTTCACTTAGTAGTCAAGTCTATCCCGGTTACTTCAGAGTTTTCTAGAGTAATTCAGACGTTTCTAAATTTTGATATATAATGTACTTTCGTTCAGTTTAATTTGGTTTTCGTGGTTGATTTGTCTAAAGAATATCCACTTCTTAGTACTGAATGTGATCTAGAGTTGAGCTGATCTGAGTACTTACAGAATTATCATCGATCCAAACTTGAGAAATCGAACACACATTCAAGTGATATATATGACATTCAGGTACTGACATATCATTAGGGTTGATCGACTCACTTAAGTTATGTTCCATAACTTTTAAGGGTCGTACAATACCCATGTTTATTTGGATTCTTAATTAATCCAATATTTAATCCAAGACATTTACTTAGTCTACGCCATAAGGGTATTTTAATCCAAGATATTTAATCCAATATACATTTCATAGCTCGAGGATATCCAAACATTCTGAGCTTGGTGATATTCTTGGGTCATTTCCATTCCAGGGGTATTTTTGGTTATTTTACAGATCCATTGTATTACAATCATTTCCTTTTGTCCGATCTTATTATCAAATTCAAACTTATCATTTATTTCAGTCCTTTCGAACAATTTTGTCAAAAGAGCACCATCGATAAATTATTCTTCAGGTATTTACTCATAACTCGGAGATTTACGGATTATCAGGAATTTTCTGTATAAAGGTGTAACTTAACGATGAAACTAGGAATTCATCAATTTAGGCACGACTTCTTGAGTACTTTCCCATTTAGGGTTAATTCGGGCTACTTTTACCTCTTAAGGGTAAATTCGTAATTTCTTAACCATATAATTTAGGTATTAAAACTCTTAACAAAGATAATTATAATTTAGAGATTCTAGGGTTTATCTCTTTTCCAGATAATCTTTAAACTTTAAATTATTTCTTATCAAACTTCTAGTATCTTGTACAAGCCATCTTAGGTTTAGAAATCTGTTATCCAGATCTTCTAAGCAAAGCTTGTATTTTCTATACACATTAGTAGTTTTATCAGATCAATATGTCTTTACAACTTCTTATCCAACTTCCATGGTCAATTCTTGTCTTTTTACAACATAAGGGTATTTTTATAATTTTACCTAATCGAAGTATTCTCATAATTTATCGTTTAAACCGTATTCGGTTCGAGTCCATCCATAAACAAACATGCATAATAGTCCAATCATATACATCCATGCATTTTCCATTTTCAACATGTTCTATAAAGCATAAAGAGGTAGTAATATATTACCTCGATTTCTGTGCCAGACTGATCGACCATTTAAATTCTATTTGAACGCCCTCGATCTTTAATTCAACTTCTAATAATTCATCAAATACATAACAATAGAAATATGGAGTGATATATGCACAAGAATCCATAGCCGATGATCTTTAAATATGGAAAATTTGGACTGAATCCAGCCGTCGGCGACGCCACACGTGCCCACGTGTCGCCACTCGCACATGGGCTTTTTTTGCAACTTGAGGAGTTTCTAGAATCGTTCTGGACTGATCCAGACCAATCGAACCAGTCCAGACCACTCGAGCTGAGCTGAGTCGTCCATTCGAGTCGAGCCATTGATCAACGTTGACCGACTGTTGATCGGGAATTAAATTTTTGACGATCACCTATCCTGATGTATTGAGATTGTTTTTGGGTTATGTTTCACCAAAGTCAAACTTGGTAAGCTTTTTCTCAACGTTTTATCTTGCGATTTGATATATTTTTCCCGATTAAGATTGATGTAATTGATTTTGTCATGCATACTAGATATTATGGGATGTGGAATTCAAGTTCAAGGGTGATCGAATGGAGTTTAGATGATCGATCAATGGGGCTCATAAATCGAGGTACTACTTTACTACCTATTTGCATGCTTTATGGAACATATTGGTATCGAATAATGAATGAATAAAATGATTGATTAATTATGTGTAGTTAATTATTGCTAGACCCGAATTGGGTTCAGGATAAAGTTAGTAAACCAAACAAGACTCAGGTTAGTTGCTTAAGGAATTGTGGGACTGATAAGGAATAAATCAAATCTTAGTGAATAATATATGTAAATTAATTAACCTTGGGATCCGTTAATTATGATTATTTTTGTTGAAGGTTAAGTGTCAGTTATACATGAATAAGAAATTATGAAAATACCCATGGGATGTAAAATGACAAGGATTATCCCTGAAACTGGAGATAATCTTGAAAGATGCACCTTATCAGATAAAATTATCGTTTCACCTGTTAAAGGCTTGTTTTATCTAGAAACCCTGATAATGGATTATGAACTTTGAAATGACAAAGGTCATAGAATTTAGATTCTTGAATAAACACTCGAAGATTATTTTTACTGGAAGTAATGCACATGAAAAATTGAAAAAAATGATCGAAATACCCTTGAGTCCGAAAGTGACTAAAATAATCCCCAATTGAAATGACCTAAATACCTTCATGATCTGAATTTAAGTAAATGTTTGTAGACAAGTTTTGAAAGTATCAGCAAAGCATTAAAATATTGTAACGACCTCTAAAGGTTATAGAGACGACCCAAGCACGTCGGTCAATATGGATATTATTGTAATACATAAATAAATTAAACATCACTAAAATACTTGTTTGTCTTCTGAAGATCTGTTCAATGTTGATTATAATAGAGATTCATTCAACTGGTGCAATCAATATTAAAAAGTGAATATCTGTTAAGCGTTTCGGCCCGAACGATTGGCAAATATCATAGTGATGGAATCTGATTAGTTCAACTTGATTCAATGTTGATAATTCGATATAAATTCAAAATACTGCAAACTATATCTTGACCTTTCTTGGGTTAAATTGTTAAGAATTCTTCAGGAATCAAAATGTCTGAAATGTCCTTAATGGACTGAATAATGGGATCACTCATTTTATATCCAAGTCTTAATTTATTCTGCTGTAAAGGTTATTGAACACTTTCCTGATGTGCCTGAATCCTAAATGGTCCTGAAGTATCTATTTTAAATGTATGATTAGATTTGTTAATAATTGATCCCTTTTAATAGGGGCATTGTTCTTAAAATCCGATCAATTTACATAAGTTTAATATTTTTCATTCCTGATAACTATCAAGTGCCTCCGAAAAATATATATGGACCCCTTATTATGCTTCTAGTATGCTATATTTATCTGATTTGTTTAGCTATTTTTGAAGCATGATTATGTTTACTGATTTTCCTGAGTTCTAATTTTACTGATATGAAATTTATGATTGTCTGGTACATGTTCTCTGGATTATTGTTACTGTAAAATATCTGATTTATGATCTCCTAATTTTACTGGTTCTATTTGAAACTGTTTTATTGGGGGTACTGTATAGGTAGGTGTCTGGAGACTATGAGGTTCAGCTAACTGATAATTCTTGTATGTTTCGATCATTCATATTGGACTCCTATATCCTATGGGTCTAGGGTAAGTCCTTATGGATGCCTGTTCTGGGGATTGACATCTGGTATACGGTTGGAGGATAAATCTGTTTTTAAATAAAAACTCAATATATGATTTTTGTGTTCTGATATATAATATATTTGGCTCACGATCTCTCTGATATTACTAGTTATTGTTAAACTGATTTATAGTGGGGTATTGATTGGGTAGGATTTTAGAGTCTCTGAGGTTCAGCTAGCAGGTAAATCCTTTATGTTCTAATCATTCATATTTTTTAACTCCATATGGATGCTTATGGATGCTTGTTATGGGTAATTTCATATGGAGTGTTCAGGTGGAGGGTATTATAGTGATTTTAAACAATTTGTTTTCTGAAATAAACTACTACTCATTTTTTTAACTATTTTCTACTTTATGAGAACACACTAGACGTCTATTTTCAATCTCTTAAACATGTTCCTCTAATATTTCTCATGATCTATAAACTCCATGTCTGTTGCCTGAAGAACTGTTAATGGGACCTCAGCTCATCACAAAAACCTATAAATGCTTGAATCAATAAAGAAATTTTATGCTTGTCATTTATCAGCATGTCTTTCAGCATCATCTGGTAGTTCTGTATTACTGATCTCCTTAAAGCTCATTCTATTACTTACCATTTTAGGTTAAAGAGTAAATCTTGTGCAGTTTTTGACATCAACAATGGGAGTTCCTTCGACGTTGCTGGCGAGTATGCTACCTGTATAATTAGGGGCGTGTAGGTCATATTTTATTTGTATATTAGAGTTTGAAATTGGTTTAATACTTAATATTAATGGACTCTTGTGGCCCTAATGTGACACCTCAGACCGGATTGGGTCACCCGTATCAGTCTAAGGGTGTTAAAAAAAGTCTAAAGTTAAGGGACTAAATCTAAAGTTTTAGGCTATAATTATTAACCAGATTAATTATGCTAACCGGAAAATCAATTTGAATCCTTGGGCATGAAGGTAAGGGCCAAATTAAAAACTCACCTAATCTTAAAGGTCTAAAATGAAAGATCTGTATCTATTGGTTGAACTTGAAATCTAAGTATTAACATGCTAATATTAGAATAAAATAAACTGAATCTAAAGTAACATAAGAATATACCTTAATGAGCATAACTGAAAAGAAATAGAAAAGAAAAATAGAATAGTTATTAAAACATTCTAATTAGAGTAAATAATTTAAAAGAAAAGAAAAGCTAAATTAAGAAATGAAAAAATATTAAAGGATCAAATAAATAAAACAAATTAAGGAAAATAAATATAAATCAAAAGTTTTGATTCGAACGACCAAAAAATAAAATAAAATTGGGAAGTTAATAAAATAATTTAAAACAGGGACTGAATTGAATCCAAATAAAAAATTTTAGGATTGAATTGCAATTAAATAAATCAATTAAAATTAGTGACTAAATTGAAACAAGTTAAAATTGAATATAAAATTTCACAATTCGGACTGTGACCTAAACGTAAAAACATAAGTAAAAGTAGAGGAACCTAAAAGAAATAAAATCAAAATTAATATTTAAACATAAAAATGGTAAATATCAAGATAAGGACAATTAAATTGAAATGATAAGGAAATATAATGAAATGGGTAACTAAATTGTAAAATGCAAGAGCTGCAAGAACTACGGAGAGGGTTAGACCCCTAGGTCTCAAAACGACGCTGTTTTGGTGCGTCTATAGAAACCCCTTGTTCTTTTTTTTCCTTCATTTTTTATGTTTGCGTTCCCCCTCTTAACTCATAAAAACCTCTGCCTTCTTCCTTTCCCGGATATCGGTGGAGACTCCACCGCCGACCGCCACATCGCCGTCAACCGCCCGACGTCTCCGGTGGTCGTTGAAGCCCAAAGTACATCAGTCGGTTAGTCTTAACGCTAGGAACGTAGATCGGGTTTTAGTTTTGTGTGAATCGACCACCATCTTCATAAAAACAGATGAGAACACCATAACTTCCAACACTTTGATCTCATATGGAAGCCGTTAGATGGTTCCAATTTTTAAGTATGTTACTCCCCTCTTCCTATGCCTCTCTTCATCGTTCGGATTAGCCATTGAAGATTCCGAACGCCGGCGAATAGAACCAGCCGACAGGTAAACTTCTCTCTCTTTTTTAGTTAGTTTATGATGAAAATGAAAGATGAAAACAATATTGCTCGATACTTTCGAATGAAAAAAATTGATGCTAAAAATGCTTGCTTGTATTGCTTTCGAATGGGGTTCGAGAGACCTCTTTTACATTTTTTTGGTTTTTTCAAATGGTGGGAGTTCCCCGTTTACATAACCCGAAATTACAACTAAAAATAAATAAAAAATCCTATCTAATTTTTCTGTCTTTTGTCTTTTTGTGTTGTATGTGACTGCCGAGGGGATAATCATGGGGAACCAAATTTGGCATCTTGCTCATTCAAAGGCTCTATGGGGACCAATTGACGTGGTTTGCTGTTTGGTGAAAGGGGACCACTGTGAAGGTTGTTGCTGCCACTAAGCTGCACGTGAGGAAGTGAAGAGACGTTCCTGCTCTTGCTGGAAAGGGGGGTAGTTGGTGGCAGTAAATAACCCTTGCTACGGTTTCTCACAAACATAGAACATTTGGGCTAATTGGACCTTGATTGGGAAGATGCAATGTATTGGGTTAATGGGTTATGTAATTTGGGTAAAGGTTTGGATTTTGTACATGGACTGTAATTTGGAGGATTTCAATTTGATTTGGACATTTAATTTTGATGTTTGGGGTGTTTGATAGTATTGGTTTTAACCCGAGCCTGAATTCCAAAACGAGCATAAACGATTACTAAACCCCAACCAACAAAAGTGTGGAACCAATTGTTAACAACCAAACTTCTTCAGTGTTCCCACTAATCGAATCCAAAAACTTCACGAACTAACTCAAATCATCAATGCCAATTGAATCAATTCAATATCGATGCACGAACAACCTTCAACTAATTCTTCTAATATTTTCGATACGTTTAATTGGCCAGACAATATTAGGTTATTAGAGCTGTCCCTCTTTACTCGTTGATTTGGAAATAAGAACGAAGCAAAGATGAATAATAGCATAATTTTGTCTGAATTGATTGCAACTCCATCTTGATGTTCTTTCTCTAGCCTTTCACTGACCGGTTCCTCTACCACTCAACTGAATATTCCTCCTCCTTGTATCTGGGAACCTTATCACTTGGTTTGCCCAATCTCCCAATGTTGGTCCTGCAAAGACACAATTATCGTTGATCAATACATTTGATTATTTATTATTTTATAAATGATTTTAGAAATGATGTTGTCACGTTCTTTTTTATCTTAAGGAAGATGAAATTCGATTTTAAAAAGAAAACAACTTAATGAAAATTTCAAAAATTGTTTTGAGTAAGGAAAAAGGTTTGTTTCAAGAGAATCACTTTAAATTGATAGAATATTTTTAAGGAAAACAATTGCAAGCGAGATAAAACTTTTTTTAAGAAAAACAATCTCAAGTGATAAAATATGTTTTAATAAAAACGATGCTCATCCAACTCCTTATGCGATGGAATCGAGTGAAATAAAATTTTGTTTTAAGAGAAACAATCTCCAGTGAAATAATGTTGATCTAACTCCCTATGCAATGGAATCAAGAGAAATGATGATGCTGATCCAACTCCTTATGCGATGGAATCGAGTGAAATGTTGATCCTGATCCAACTCATTATGTGATGGAATCGAGCAAAATTGACGCTGATCCAAATCCTTATGTGTTGGAATCGAGCGAAATGTTGATGTTGATCCAACTTCTTATGTGATGGAATCAAGTGAAAGCGAAATGTTGATGTTGATCCAACTTCTTATGTGATGGAATCAAGTGAAATGTTGATGCTAATCCAACAACCTTGCTTCAGGCTCACAATTGAAACAAATTACAAAACAAGAGTTCATTCAATATTAAATAAATCAACAACTCTTTTAGTTTTTTAAAAAATCATAGCCCTTTGGAAAGTTCAAGATTGAGACAAATTTTGAGGCTTAGGTTAATTTGGGGAGGTAATGTGTTTCAGGATGACTTATTTAGTTAAAATCCAACATTCTTGCTTCTCGTGTTCTGATGAAGTAATCACATTCTTATGAAATTTTCACTAGTTCCCACTAAGACCTCATATTATTCAATAGTTACACAATCTTTATTTTCGAGCCACCTTTTCAGGTTTTTAAGTCGAATCCTCATTCATTTTAAAGATGTCTTTTAAAATTTTACGTCTTGAACCTTTTTTTTATTTTTCTCTATCATGCATTAAAGATTTTAGAAAACCCTTTTTTATGAATAAAAGATTAATCCTAAGAGACATAATGAAATTTGAAGATAGTCACTTTCACTTAGAAATCCATGTATGATTAGAAGAGACTTTTCAGGCACGTAACGTAGGCTAGGGCTCACGGTTATGAAAGAAAGGTATAAATAGGCCCAAGAAAGTGTTTAAGGGTGATAGAACCATGGATCAATTCATTCAAATGCCTTCAATCTTGCCTTGCCCGATAGAAATTTGCTTGCAAATTGTATTTTATTTTCTTTCTTTTTTGGATCACTCTAGACTGCCCATTTTTGGGTTTTCTCCCTAGATTTCACCTCTATTCTTGAATTTCTTGATCTTCTTGTTGAGCATGGATATTTGAACCATTTATACTTGATCGGTCTTGTGGTTTTAGGATCACAAAATCATTTTATTTGGGGTGGCTTATTACTTGTACTTTATGTCCTCTTTATTGTTGAATCTTGACCTTCACTCTGATTTGACCACATTCTTTGTTCTCTTTATTTGGAGAATTTGCCATTTTTATTTGAAAGCCATTTCTTTCTTGTACTTGGAACATCTTTTTTTTTTATTTCAATTTGATTTGGTATTTGAGCCCTTTTTATTTGGTCCGCCTTGTGGTAACTTGTTATTTACTTTATTTCATAGAGATTTGTCTTTGTAGTAAAACCCAAATTGATGATCTTCACTCATGCAAGCAGATTTCCTTCACCTTGCCCTCAGTGTGAAGGGTGATCTTTAGTTAGGGATAAATTGAAATAAAAATATTTTAGGCTCAAATGGGTGATAACTCTGTAAAAAACCGTGTTCTGGGTCTTTTTACTTAGGTTATTGATTTCCTAAAAGTCGTTTGTCATAGAATTTTAGTTGCATGTAGTATACATTTACATGTGGTGGATAAGTTTTGCAGATGCAAACTTTATTTGGTTCAACTGATGCTGTTTTAGAGGAAGATTGTTGGACGATGGTGTTGATGTAGGAAATGACGAAGGATGACTTTATTTGGTGAGACAGAAAAATTCTCCAGGGCTAGAAGAACACAAGATGACGACAGTGTGGAATAGATTTTCTTGTCAAGGTAAGATTTATCTTGTAAGTCTGACGTGGCTCAACAGAACTGCTGACGTCACTTGCCCAACTTCATCCTCATGTGCAATCATGCCCTCATCAAGAAAATTGACCATTTCCAACTGCAATGTCATTTGTAAAATAGGTATGTCAATGAGGGTATTTAGGGAATTTCCCAATGGCACTAAACCCTAGAAATTCCCATTATAAATACGCCATCATAGCTTTTTCAAAAGACAGACCAATCAAGGAGAGAATATACCCTAGGCTTGGAGTAAGCGACTGCAACACCCTACTTTCCACCGTTCCTACTCGACTATTCTTGGTGCCCTCCATATCTGGGCTTTATTAGAGCAACAATCAAGCCCTCGAGAGAGGCCGACCACTGGAGTAGGCATGGTGGTGGTCAGAATGTCACAGAAGAGCTCTTAATTTGGGAGTGTTTCTTCCTTTGTTCTTCATCTTCATGTACTGTTAAGGGCTATACCTAAAAAATGATTTGTAGATGATATTCACCACACCATGAACTATTTTTACTTGGTGTTGGTTATTGTTTTGTTGAAACGTTATTTTCTTGTTAATGATTGATGCAGTTTGCTTATGCTAAGTGTTGTTTTGTTCACTGTTCAAATATTTTTTTCTTGACGCTATAAGAGCTTTTGAGAGATTTCCTAGTTCCTTGGCAAAACATTCCCAGAGTTTGTAAGAGCTTTTGAGAGATTTCCATTTTTCTAGGAATATATGGCTAATATCGAGAGAGTTAGGGTAGATCTATGTGAACAACGAAACTAATCCAGGGTGGTGAGGTTCTAATATGTCTTAGAGATAAGAAAAGGGTTTTATTCGACTAAAAGGGGTAAATACTTGAGTAAGATAGGCAAAGACTACATTTTATGCTAAGGGGTATTGCCATAACAACAATTTGACAAACCAAGGGTTGTAGCTCACGCCGAGTAGTATTGTCATAGCAACCGTCCTTGAATACTCTAGTTATCCTATCGGACAACCTAAGCGTAGCACAATTAATCATTCTTAGCGTAAAAAGTCTAATTGTGTAAGATTTTTCTGAATATATCGAACTCAACTTTTTTATTTGCTTAGACAACTTTTGTTTATTTACTTTTGAATATTTTTATTGCCTCGACAAAAAATTTCTGCATACCACACTTTACAATATTTCCTGCCTTGGTGATACTTTTCCATCTGTTTAAACCATTTAGTCCCGTTTGTTTCCCTTTTTGGTAAGAACTATAGGACTAGCTTGTGTCACCTAGTTCTAGCTGTAACAAAACATAAAAAAATTCTCACCAATCCATGTGGAGACGATACTCAGCTTACTACTATATTACTTGCATCGATTGTGTACACTTGCATAATTTTTTTTGCCTTAGCATATACATTTACAAGCGATCAAGTTTTTAGCATCGTTGCTGACAACTAGAGAAATTTTGATAATTTCTTCCATAGAAAATTTTTATTTTATTGTCACATTTTCTTTATTTAGTTTATCTCATTTGTTTTATGATTTTCTTTTGTAGGTTTTTGTCGTTGCATGACCAAGAGATATGTTGAGATCAAACAATCATTCAGACAAAGGCAACATACTCTGTGTGCCAGAGACTATATGAATCGATTACAGTATCAAGATGATAACAATATGGAAGATCATGCAGATATCAAGATCGCAACAAATAATATTCCCGAAAATGTTGCAAGACCACAAGCTATACGAGATTACTTAAATACAATTTTCAATGATCTCAACCCTGGAATCGTGGCACCAAAAATATAGGCAGCTCATTTCAAACTCAAACCGATGATGTTCAACATGCTCAATTCTATAAGTTAGTTTGGTGGCTCTCCTAATGAAGATGCTAGACAACATGTGTGTAATTTTTGTTGTTCGATCTCAGCATGTATGTTTTACCGCGGTAACCATCATGAGAGTGAATTCCCAGAAAACCAGAAGTCTATCAATTTCAAGGGCAACTTCAACATAAGCAACAATAACCTGTACTCTAATACATACAATCCTGGATGGAGACAACATCCAATATTTTCGTGGGGGTAATCAGGGAACAACAATAACGACTATGAAGACAATTTTAACATGCCACGACAAAAACATTTCTGAACACTTAAGTTCGCAATATCAACAGATGCCCTGACAAGGTAACAATAAAAGTAATGCATCTTCGTCAAATTCTAACTCAACAAAAATTGTTGAACAAGAAGAACTGCCTAAGGAGAAGGAAAAGGACTCGACTTCAACAAGTCATCACACTGATGGTGAAAAGTTGTTTGCCAAGGCAAAAGTTACATCACCACCTGCAACAGTTAAAGTCAGACCTCCACTACCTTTCCCTCAGCGATTGAAGGAGTATAATGACGAGATCCAGTTCAGAAAGTTTGTTGATGTCCTTGACCAGTTGTATAGTAATGTTCCATTACTTGAAGCCATTGAGCAAATGAATTCTTATGCAAAATTCTTGAAGGACATTGTCATAAAAAAGAGAAAGGTGGAAAGAGTAGAAACTGTTGCTACGACTGTGAATATTGTTCGATAATGAGTAAACTTTCGCTGAAGCAAAAAGATCTTGGTAGCTTTGTTATACCATGTTCCATTGGTGATAAATATGTATGAAGAGCTCTCTGTTATTTGGGGTCAAGTGTAAATATGATGCCCAAGTCCATATTTTTGAAGCTTAGAATGGGTAACGCTCGACCAACCATCGTGATTCTACAACTAACTGACCGATCACACATTCGTCCCGATGGCAGAATTGAAGATGTGATTATGAAAGTGGACAAGTTTGTCTTTCTAGTAGATTTCCCCATTTTAGATTGTGAGGTTAATGAGAATGCACCTTTTATTCTCGGGCGCCCCTTCTTTGCTATCGGACGCCCCTTCTTTGCTATCGGGCATATTCTAATAGATTGTAAGAAGGGAGAGTTCACGATGAGGGTGGCTGATCAAAGCTATACGATCAATGTCTTTAACACTGTTAAATACGTTGATGAATCTAAAGAATGCCATTAGATGAAGACGTTGAGGAAGCTGGAATAGAAAAGTATATCCAAGGCAAATTTTTACATATCCATGAGTATGACAATCAATTCCAAGACAAAATTTTTCAGAAGGAAGAGTGTAAAAATATTTTTCACGATGATTTCTAACAACTAGAGGGACATAATAATTTTTACCGAGGTGATTTTTTTTTGAAAAAGGCATGCAAAGATATTTACCTCGACAATTTTTTTCGATTGAAGCCGATGAAAGACATACTAAAGATAGAGCGAATGCGATGTCTGAGGATAATTCATTAGCGAAGGAATAATCTAGTTTACTACAAGCTAGACCAGGTATGAGATTCGAACCCCTTGATTTCAATGAATTTGTTCCTCCAAAACCTTCGCTGCAGCATGCACCTACCTTATAACTAAAACCGTTGCTATCATATTTGAAATATGCGTATCTAGGCAGTGATAATACTTTATCAGTTATAATTATGCTAGTCTAACCCCTAGCAAGAAGATAGCTTGTTGAAGGTTTTGTCACAGCACAAAAAAGCTCTAGGTTGGACTATGGTATATTTAAAGGGAATCAACCCTAAAATATGCATGCACAAGATCCAACTAGATGATTGCCATAGTAACTTAGTGGAACCCCAAAGGAGACTTAATCCGATAATGAAAAAAGTGGCGATGAAGGAAATCATTAAATGGCTCGATGTTGGGGTGATTTATCCAATATCCTATAACTATCGGGTTAGTCCAGTTCAATGGTACCAAAGAAAGGTGGAGTGACTGTTCTTTTGCCTACAAGAACCATCACAGGTTGGTAGATTTGCATGGATTACAGAAATCACAAAAAGGTAACAAAGAAAGACCATTTCCCCTTCCTTTCATCGATCAAATGCTTGATCGGTTAGTAGGAAAGGCTTTTTACTACTTTCTTGACGGATATTCTGGGTATAATCAGATCGCCATAGCACCAGAAGATCAAGAGAAGACCACCTTCACTTTCCCATATACTACCTATGACTTTAGAAGATTGTCGTTCGGACTATGTAATGCTCCGACAAATTTTCAGAGGTGTATGATGGCCATTTTCTCACATTTGGTGGAGGACTTCATGGAAATATTTATGGATGACTTTTTTGTCTCGGGTGGTGACTTTGACCGATGCCTCATTAATTTATCTAAAGTGCTGAAGCGATGTGATGAGTCCAATCTTATGTTAAACTGGGAGAAATGTCACTTTATGGTGACAAAAGGAATTGTGTTGGGACACAAAATTTCTCGCCAAGGAATCAAGGTTGATAAAGCCAAGGTGAACGTGATTGAGAATATACCTCCACCCACCATTGTGAAAGGCATAAGAAGTTTCCTAGGGCATACATGATTCTACAAATGGTTCATCAAGAATTTTTTGAAGATTTCAAAGCCTTTGTGTCTTTTGCTTCAACAAAATCAACCGTTCATGCTCAATGACAACTGCCTTAGTTTATTCACTGATATAAAGAAAAAGCTTGCCTCAACACCAATTGTAGTTCCACCTGATTGGGACGCCCCTTTTGAGCTGATATGTGATGCCAATGACTATGCTGTAGGGGCAGTACTAGGGCAAAGAAAAGGTAAAATCTTCATTGTCATCTATTATGCTAGCCGTACCCTTAATGATGTTCAACTTAATTATACCACTACTGAAAAGAATTACTTGATGTGATATTTGCTTTTGATAAGTTTAGGTTATATCTTATAGGGATTAAGGTCATAGTACATACTGATGACTCTACCGTTAAGTACTTAGTTAATAAAAAAAATACAAAGCCTAGGCTTATTAGATGAATATTATTGCTGCAAGAATTCGATTTGAAGGTAAATGATAGGAAGGGTACTGAAAACCAAGTAGCAGATCACTTGTCTAGGCTAGAGAACAAAAATATTTGTCATGACATGAAAGATATTCAAGAGGATTTACCTGATGAGAAAATTTTATTTGCCATCGCAGTGCCGTGGTACGCTGACATAGTTAACTTTCTTGCTAGTGGTATTATGCCTCCAGATTTATGTAGCGGGGGTAGAAAAAATTTAGACATGATGTACACCACTATTACTGGGATGAACCATTCCTATTCAAGTAGTGTGGAGAACAAATCATCCGACGTTGTGTCCCCGAAGAAGGACACAAGGAGATCCTATTGCATTTCCATATATCCCTGTATGGAGGACACTTTGGTGGGATAAGGACTACTGCAAAGGTCCTCTAATCCAGCTTATATTATCCATTTTATTTAAAAATGCACACGACTTCTACAAGTCATGTGATGCCATGAAAAAACATTTTGGAAGTTGAACTCTTCGATGTATGGGGAATCGACTTTATGAGACCCTTCCCATCATCCATTGGTGATTTATACATACTCTTCGCAATATAATATGTTTCCA
Organism: Hibiscus syriacus; assembly: GCF_006381635.1. Taxonomy (NCBI): domain Eukaryota; kingdom Viridiplantae; phylum Streptophyta; class Magnoliopsida; order Malvales; family Malvaceae; genus Hibiscus; species Hibiscus syriacus. Next base: position 141,465 of record NW_024062908.1, on the reverse strand, counting down.
AATGGGCTAAAGCCATGGAAACACCTCATAATGACTCCAATATTGTGCTAAAAGTCTTGCACAAAAACATATTCACATGTTTTGGAGCACCACGAGCAATTATCAGTAATGAAGGCAATCACCTCGAGAACAAATTCACTGCCAAGGTGTTGAAGAGATTCGGGGTGCGCCATAGAATTGCCATGACATATCATCCTCAAACTAATGGGTAAGATGATGCCTCCAATCGTGAGATCAAGTAGATTCTTAAGAAAGTGGTTAACCCAAGGTGCAAAGATTGGTATACCACACAACATTGAAAACGCCACTCAAAATGTCATCATTCAAGTTAGTATATGACAAGGCATGCCATTTTCACGTGGAATTGGAACATAAAGCTTTTTGGCCCATCAATAAACTAAACATGGATGCACAACTTGCTAGATAGAGATGATTATTGGAGATAAATGAGATGGACGAATTTGGAGCTTAGGCATATGAAAATGTTCACCTTTACAAAGGAAAGACAAAAAGATTGCCTGACAAAAAAATTTTTTCTGGCAATTTTTCCTGGACAACAAGTATTGCTCTATATTCAAGACTCAAGTTGTTCCTAGGCAAGCTGAAGTCTAGATGGTCAGGACCATTCATATTACATCAAGTGCATAGCAATGATGTAGTAGAAATCAAGAACATGGATGCTGAGTGTACCTTCAAAGTGAATGGTCAATGACTCAAGTTGTAGAATGGAGCACCCATTATGCATGATAAATCGACGTAGTTACTCAACGATTCCCAAGAGTTTGCCCCTCTTTCCTGAACAAATTTTGTTACATATGCAATAATAATTTGTGCTATGTACATAAATAAATTATTTTTATTTTTTTTCTGTACAAGCTGTTTATTTCTATTTTAATCTCTTATGTTGTCTCTTTTAGCAGTTAGGGTACACGCGGAAGCATATGGTTGACACTCACACATGGAAGAAAGTTAAACCCTAAAATATTAGTTTTGGTGGCACTTTTGAGATCTCTTTCCCATTTTTTTTTCAAGTCAAATATATTGCCATTTAATACCATATCTATTTTTTCCTTGGCATTTGTACCGATTTAACCTTACGAAACTACCCCTTACCTATCTTTTTCCTACAAAACTGCCTACCTTTATTTTTTGCCTCTCATAGTTCCTTTTTTACTTTGTTCTCCATCTTTTCTTTTATTTTCTTTGAGTTTTCAACCTCCTAAAACCCTCCATAGCTACCGTAAAAATCACTTATTTTCCATTAAAATTTGTTACTCATGGCTCGATCGAAGAAGAATATTGGTGCCTCTACATCCTCCACCTCGGTTACATGCTTTGAACATATCCAAGACACCGAGGCCGAGGCAAAGTTCAAGAACTTGTAAAAACGACAATTTTATTTGGAGGACTACTTTGTCTTCCCTGAGGATAGTGAAGAACCGTTTAGGTCGGAAGTAATGGACATTATCCTAAAACATAAGTGAAAAAAATTCGATCGGCACCCAAATGTGGTGGCGCCAGCCATGGTCAGAGAGTTTTATGCCCACCTAGGTATCCTATCCCAGCACATTGTGTACGTTAGAGGGAAATCCATCCGGTTCACTCCCTCGGCCTTAAACCGCTACTTTAAGCTCGACAAGGTGGAGAATCAACATAAAAAATTTCTTATCGAGGTAGATTCAGAGACATATGATGGTGTGTTGGAGGATTTGTGTTTTGGCTGGATGAAGTTTGAAGGGAATACGCCCAACTAAAAGCGTCTGGATCACCAAGGCCTTAAGCCAGTTACCAAACTATGGAACCACTTTTTGAAAGGCAAGCTGATGCCTACCTCGCACACCATGACAGTCTTGGTGCGACGCTTAATGCTACTCCACTCAATCATATATGGGCACGTGATCGATGTGGGCGAGATAATTTTTGAGTAGATCCACGAGTGTGCAAAGTGAACTCGAGGTAATATACTTTTTCCCAATTTAATCACCACTTTGTGCAGGAAGAAAAAGGTCCATGAGGATCCTTTCGAGTAGTTATCAAGTTAAAAGAAGTCATCACCAAAAAGAAGGTGCCCGAGCTTATGATTTTGATGAAAACACTCCACATGATGGCTTGGATCGAGGAGCGATATCAGTTGTCGTGATAAGAATGGCAACCATGGTCACATCCACTCAAGGTACATGGGAATAGATGAAACATTTGGAGTTTCACATGGAGACCTTCTTTAAGTATGTCAAGGCACGAGATGCCCAGATGGATGCGTTCTTTAAGGAAATGCTTCCAGTTTCCAGTGAAGACCTGTCACCTTTTCCCAATGAAATCATGTGCCAATCGCTCCCTACAGGAGGTAATACATTTTTTTTCCTTGGCACAACATGTTCCACCTAAGTTCCCAATGGATGTCACTACTCTTGCCACGCATGTCTCCCCTATCCATGAAGAAGGCCAGTACGAAACAAATTATTATCTCAGCTACTCTTCATCTTCTTTCGAGTACACCTGAGAAATCCCACCGAAATTCTTTGATGATGAAAATTTGGCCCCTACCATAGATTTTGATGTCCCAGTCCCTGACCAACCTACTCCTGAAGAAGCATCTAAACAACAATCAGATCTCAATGCTGAACCTGTTATTGATCCTGAAGCAAGTCAACCACACGACGTCCCTACTGAACCCTCGCACATTGAGGAGATACCATCACCAACAAGTACTGCAAGGACAAGGCATCACCTCAAGCGTACAACTAGACGCATCACTTCGCCATCTCCAACTGAGATTCCTTTAGACGACACTAGATCCAAAAGCCCCGTCCTCTAAAATAAGGCATAACTTGTGCATCTAGTCGAGCCTCTCCACCACAATGAGGTACCATTCTTGTATTTGCATTTGCATCCACATGTTAACAAAATTTTCCTTGCATTCATATTCATGCATTGAGAACAAAACATCCCTAAAGTTTAGGGGAGGGTGTTGTACTCCAAACTTAGGATAATTACATTTGATAATAATTGGTTGAAATATTTTTTTTATCATGGCATGAGTTTCATTAGGATAGTTTTTGGAGTAAGTTGAGGATGCCCGATGATGAAAGCAAATTTTATTGCCTAGGCCAAAATGATTTCATATGAATGTTGAAGGATAAAGCCTACCCTAGGTCGTAATGTTTTGTGATCTTGTAACACAATTGTATGTTTTCTCTGCTTAAGGTGCTTAGAAAATTTTTAGGGAATAACTTTTTGTGCATCATGGAATTAAATGATTGAAAAATTATTTTGAACTCCTTAATGTTTTGAATTGTATTGAATTGAAAATAAATGCCTTGGAATAAATTTAGAGGGACACTCCTTTATGTGTTAGCATAACTTGGAAAACTTCTTAAATAAATGGTTACCTTAGCATATGAGTGAATGAAAGTAGTCATGGGATGACTCTACTTGACTAGCTTGGGGTTGGAAGGTATGCTCCATTTCACCTAGAGTGTGGGATGGTATGTGTGACGAGCTGACTTCCCTTGGGAAGTATGGTATATATATATATATATAACAACACAAAGTATGAATAAATAGGAGTGAAATTGTTCTTAGTGAATTATGTGATGCCTTGGTAAAACAAAAGAACTTACTTAGGAGTTTTCTAAATATGTAAGGCATGTAATATATACAATCACACACACACACTGACAAAGAGTATTGATTTAGGGAAAAGTAACTTTTCATCAATCTTAGCATGTTGAGGCTAAATTTTTTGATGAGGGCTAAAATTTTTAAACCATATGATTGTCCTAATTTTTAATTTGCTGTGACACTTAATGTTTTTACGATTTGTTATCCATTGCTTAAGGACAAGCAATAACTTAAATTTTTGGGTGTGATAACTCCATAAAAGACTGTGTTCTGGGTCTTTTTACTTAGGTTATTATTTACCTAAAAGCCATTTGTCATAGTATTTTAGTTGTATCTAGTTGCATGTAGTATACATTTGCATGTGGTGTATAAGTTTTGTGAGGCAAACTTTATTTGGTTCAACTGATGATGCTTTAGAGGATGGTTGTTGGCCGGTTGTGTTGATACATGAAATGACAAAGGTGTAATTTATTTACCGAGACAGAATAATTCTCCAGGGATAGAAGAACACAAGAAGATGAAAGTGAGGAATATTTTCTTACCAAGGTAAGACTTGTAAGTCTGACACGGCTCAACAGAACTGTTGACATCACTTGCCCAACTTCATCATCACGTACAATCATGCCATCATCAAGGAAATCCTGCCAGCTACTATGTCATTTATAAAATGCGTATGTCAACGAGGTTATTTAGGGAATTTCCCAAGGGTACTAAACCCTAGAAATTTCCATTATAAATACCCCATCATAGCTTTTCAAAAGGCGGGGCAATCAAGGAGAGAATATACTCTAGGCTTGGAGTAAGTAGTTGTAGCACCCTACTTTTCACTGTTCCTAGTCAACCGTTCTTGGAGCTTTCTATAGTTGGGCTTCATCAGAGCAGAATCAGGCCCTTGAGAAAGGCTACCACTGGAGCTGGCGTTGTGGTGGTAGAATGTCAGAGCATAGCTCTTATTTTGGAAGTGTTTCTTCCTTTGTTATTCATGTTCATATCCTGTTAAGGGTTGTACTTAAAAGAATGATTTATGGATGATATTCACTGCACCATGAATTATTTTACTTGGTGTTGGTTATTATTTTGTTGAAACTTTATTTGCTAGTTAATGAATGATGCAATTTGTTTATCCTAAGTGTTGTTTTGTTCACTATTTAAATATTTTTCCTTGACATTGTAAGAGCTTCTGAGAGATTACCTAGTGCCTTGGCAAAACATTCATAGACTTTGTAATAGCATTCGAGATATTGCCATTGTTTTAGTAATAGATGTATAATATCAAGAGAGTTAGGGTAGATCTACGTGTAAAACATAACTAATCTGGGATGGTGAGGTTCTAATCTGCCTTAGACATAAGGAGAGGGTTTTATTCGACTAAAAGGGGTAAATACTTGAGTAAGATAGGCAAAGACTACAGTTTATGCTGAGAGGTATTACCACAACAAAATTTGACAAACCAGGGATTGTATCTCACGCTGAGTAGTATTGCTGTAGCAACCGTCCTTGAATACTCTAGTAGTCCTATCGGGAAGCCTAAGCATAGCACACTAAATCAATCTTAGCATAAAATAACTTCTCACCATAGTAAAACCAACCTAAGTGCTTCGTAAGAAGTCTGATTGTGTGAGGTTTTTCTGAATATATCAAACTCAACATTTTTATTTGCTTAGACAACTTTTATTTATTTACTTTTGAATATTTTTATTACCTCGACCAAACCTTTCTGCATACTACACTTTACAATATTTCATACCTCGTCGATACTTTTTCATCTATTTAAATCATTTAATCCCGTTTGTTTCCCTTTTTGGCAAGAATCGTAGGACTAGCTTTTGACACATAGTTCTAACTATAGCAAAACATCAAAAAATTCCCACCAATCCCTATGGAGATGATACTCAACTTACTACTATATTACTTACATCGATTGTGTACACTTGCACAGATTTGTTTGCGTTAGCATATATATTTACAAGCGATCAATGGGGACAAGAAGCAATATATTTTGTCTTTTCGTGAAGGGATAATGAAACAAAGCCATTCATCATTTCATACATAGAAGTCCTTGCAAAAAAGGTATCCCAAGGGAGATGAATATTCAAGATTAACTTCGATTCACACAAACTAATATAATTAATGCATGATATAATTATTTCAATTGTTCCATTTATTTATTCTTCTTGCTTCGAGCATGCCCCAATTATTTAAGCTTATCTTCGAAAAGTCAATCCATGACACCTCATCGCGTTTCTCTTACAAGAATGGTTCATGTGAAAATGAGTGTCTTGTACTCAATGCCTTTAGGTTTTATAGTAGATGCAAAAAAAAGTTGGTTTTGTGTTTAATAAGGAGAGGGTGTGAATTTTAAATCATATATTTGGAGAAAGGTAGTGTTAGAAAAAGATCGGCTTGAATGACAAGGTAAGAGTATGAATTATGGCTCGAAAAATATAATGGTATGGCTTTGGGGTCGGAGATAGGCAACATCAAGATTTGGCCGTTTTGATTGGAATTACAAATTATTTTAGGTAAAGAATCGAGTAATTGTTCTTTTGGCTTTGGACGAGATATGAAAGGTCTAATCTTGCCATTTGCAAAAGATCTATAATTATTGAAAGATTAAATTTTTTTAATTCATTTGATCTCAAAGAAATACAAAATTAAAATTTGATTCATTGCTCATAAACTTAAAAAGTGACATAAGTTTAATCACCGATATTTTTACATAACATTTAGGTAAATAAATAACGAAAGAACAAAAACAAGCTTCAACAAGACAATGTAAGTGAAATAAAGCTTCATGATGGATGAAATGATCTCTTCTTAATTAGGATGCCCTATTACTCTCAGATATTTCGGTGCTTAATTAGATATTCAGGGTTCTTACAATCTAATGCCCTACTTGCTTCCAAAAAAGTCTGAAATTTATGTCTGAGATGCCTTGAGGATTTTATATGACTAATTTGGTTTTAGAAGTATGAGCCAATCTTGGATTACTTTTTTTAACCATCTCGCTTTGGTCTTCATTGCTGTTCTTTTTAGCAATGTACCCTATATTTGGTTCAATCATGCTAACCTCTAATGGGTGAGATATTTCTAAATTTAGGGTCTCAATACCCTTTCTCTTCGTCTTATCCCGTTTAATTTCCAAATCAGAGGGATCCTGAGTTCCGCTCTTAGTATTATGACATCCTTCCATGGGACACCCTAGGATTTCATCATGGTTTTTCCAATGAACCTTCTCATGAGGCCATTCCTAATGTAGAGGTAACCATGACAAGACATACTGCGTCCCTACCAATCCAAATTTAAGCTTTTCATAATGTAATTGATCGTGTGTAAATATATAGTGATGTGGCACATAAATCTGTGCAAATATACACAATCGATGCAGGTAATATAGCAGTGAGTGAGTATCGTCTCCATAAGGATTGAAGGTATTTAAAAGTAAGCTATAGCAAATAAAAAGCTATCATAAAATAAACCTAAGTATATTTTTACAATGTTATAAACAAATGAAGGTAGAGTTATGACATATGGTATATATAAATGATGATGGAATGATATGGAAAGAATGAATTGAAGTGGAGTAGAGTTGCTGTGGTAAAAGTTGTTGAAAATGTAAAAGTGTGCTGAGGTAAGAAATTAAGTAAAGTATAAAAGTATACTAAAGTAGTAAAATAAATTGAACGTTAGAAAATGAGATTAGACTTGACAACCTCACACATTAAGCTTCTATGGAGGTAAATGGCATGGATTTGCTATGGCGATAATATTTTATGCTACGGATGATCTCTAGTCCTTTGAGTATCTGCCCGACAGGATTTGCTGAAAATGCTCCTAAACTCTCACAAGCAAGGAACCTGGTAAAACTAATGCTACGATAATACGTCTCATTGTGAACTGTAACATTAACCTATTGACTAAGTCTTAACCTTTTTAGTCGAATAAAACCCTTTCCTTATATCTAAGGTGGGTTTGAACCTCCCCATCTCGGTTTGGCTCCGTTACTCATGTAGATCTGACCTAGTTCACTCAATATTAGGTATTTATACTTAGAAAATGAAAATATCTTAAAATACCTTACAAGACTAAGCATATTATGCTACAACAAATGGCAATCTCTCAAAATCTCTCACAATGCTACAACATATGAAGATAAAAATAATGAGTAAAACAACATTTAAAACATAAAACATCCATTCATCCATTAACACAAAATATAATAATCCAACACAAATCCAACACCAAATAAGCAAGTTTATGGTGTGGCTAAGTTCATCCAAGAATATTGAAGTTTAGTACAAGCCCAAATAAGATAGAAAAATAAAGCATAAGGAGAAGAAGACTCCAAATGAACTATTGCAGTGACTTAGCTCCACTACCATGCAACATCTTAGCAAGCTATCGTCTCTCGAGGTCTAGCTGCTATCTCCCTTGAAGCTCGGCTATGGAGGAAACTATGAAAATGGGATGAAAAAAGAAGAAGATTGAAATAAGCAACAACCTTTCTCTAGTCACCTCCCAAATCTTTTCCAAAAGTCTTTGTAAAATGTAGGACACCTTAGGTATTTATAGAGGGAATATTTTTAGGGTTTTGGGCTCAAAATTCCCTTTATACCATAGGTGGCATTATTCTCATGTGAAGGAGGCGATTATCAAGGTAGATGGTCCCAAAATTTGCAGCAGGGGTGGTGAGTCACTCTGGCTAGACAACTAAGCAAATATATTTTTTCTATTTTGTCTTTTCAGCCCCAAGTCTGCTAATCATCTTTTGCTTCAGCAAGTCTTTCAGCTTTATATCTCCAAAATGCTAGAACAATAATTTTTCCGGCTTGCCTCAGCAGTCATGTTTTCTCCTTAAGCTTTCATCGTCTGCACAACACAACAAAAAGAAAGACCTTTCCTTCAATAGCATCGATTTTCAATAAATTCATGTTACATCAAGACTTTACCACCAAATTCAACTATATGACCTAAATTCAATCTAAATGATATGACATGGACTTTAAAACAAATAATAAACTAAGTAAAAAGGAAAAAAATACAACCTTTTTACGGGGTTATCGCACCCCCAAACTTAAGCTATTGATTGTCCTCATACAATGAATAATAATTAGTAGAAAATAATGATATGGTAGAAGTTTAGTTAAGGTAATAGAGTTGAGATAAAATTTAACCCTTAGAAATAAAGGGATTCAACATGCTATACAAGTTAGGATATCAAGAAATTTCCCTAGAGCAAGATCTTTTGCATAAGTGTTTGTGTGATTGTATCCATTCCATGCTTAACAAATTCAGAAAAATTCTAGGTAAGTTCCCTATTCTGCTTTAGCATACTTTTCTAATTAATCACACAATTACTCCCATTTCCATTAATACATATTTCTTAAATTGTTTTAACATTGCTACGATTGGAGTAAGCCTATCATAACTACCCTTTACTCATGCTATTTCTTCCATTTATTGAAACTCGATATCCAGGCATTGTAACACAAGACAAAAGTATAGAGTCATCCTGCGACTACTTTTATTCACTCATATGCTATAGCTTCCATTTATTGAAATGCAATATCCAAGCACTGTTATATAAAAAAGAAGTGTCCCTCTACAGTTATGCCGAAGCATTTATTAGCAATTCAACAACATTTAAGCACAAGGGAGTTTAATAAACCATTTATCAGTTAAGCACATTATTCATAATTAATGTTGTAGCATGTAAAAGTTCTTTCATAAAAAAATTCTAAGTTCTTTAAAACATACAATCGTGTATCAAAAGTTCACAAATAATCAAGCTCTAAAGTTGGTCCTATTAATCCTAACAGTCATGTACATTCAATTCACAACCATGGCAAAAATTTCTCATCATCGAGCATCTTAACATATTTCAACAAAACTAACTTAACCTAACTAAATGCCATAACATAATTTTAGTAATACTATCGATAAAAATGCTTAACTATAAACAATACCTCCCCAAAAATCAAAGGTTGCATTGTCTTCAATGTATGAAGACTAAATTAACTAAACTATAATACATGAATGCAAATTCTAAGAGAGGTATCTCATTGTGGTGGAGTCTTATCCCCAGAACGTATGGTGTATCTATTCTTTGGGGTTGGTTTCTCTAGCTCAGTCTGTTGGGTGGTCTTGTTGGTTTTGTAGCCTCAGATGTTGGAACAAAAGTTTTAGTTGCATGCCCGATTTATCTCTTCAAGTGATGTCTAGTTAGACACAGTTCTAAAGGTTATGGTTACATAGAAAAAAGTGGGATCTCCTCAGTTTTAGCAGTAGAGTCTGACACTGCTTCATCATCGGTCTTCTCAGTATCATCAAGATGGCTAGGATTTTGTTTCCTTGGTGAAAGAATCTCCTCATCCTCAGCATTGTACGAGGGGCGGGTGTCATTGGGCTCAATGTCATAAGGATCTATGGGCTCAGTAGCATTGGAGTGGTTCTCCTCATCAAATTGTTATACTTTAATAGGTGGGCTGTTGTCTATATGGTCTGGCGGTCTATGGCTTGTAGAGCTTGTGCAGGAAATGCTAATACAATATTTTTATCCTACTAAATGTCTTCAAGGAAAGGAGGGAAACTGTTTGCATTCAAAGCAGTATTTCCCTAAAAACGGAGGACATGACCGCATACATTTGTTTAACATAACTGAAAAAGGCATGCATCTTGGTATCCAACTTCTTAATGCACTCCTTTTTTTTTATTGTGAGGGGTTCACTGTGGTCGTCATCCTTGCTGTGGCAACATTTATTTCATCTTTTTTGAGGATCCGTTTGAGACCATCCCCATTAAAACCCATCAGCTCCAAAATCAACTTCATAGTTATGCTAGTCTTTATTGGGATGTTTTCTTCAAACATATGATCCAACATTTTCTTCTTTTTGAACATGGCGGTGATCAAGTTTGGAAAGATAAACTTCCTTTTTTTCTATTTGAGACAGTCATAAACTTGTTGGATAATGGCCTTACTGACATTGATCAGGCGACCAAATAAGATGGAATGCAACAAAAACATCTGTTGTCGCAAGACAATTGTATGGTACGAGGTAGCCATTAATCGAGTTTTACTAAAATGCCTCTCCACACTCCAAATTCTCAAATTTTACCTTTCCATTGCGACCCTTGGAAGCATAAATCCTCCAAGATCACTATGTAGGTTTCAACATCAGCAACAAAATGCAATATGGTTGGTACCGTTCTCCAGTTTGAAGAAATAATTTATGGCTTTCGGTATGAAGTGAACTCTCCCATACCCAGATTCCATGTTTTGTAGGTTGGTAAAGTGATCGTAAAACTCCCTCATGATGAATGGGTGACATCACTCGGATGTTGAGAAAAAACCTCCTAGTGGTGCTTTTCTATTAAAGTTACGTCAGGGGAAAATCCTCTTCACCTTCCATCGGCAGAATAAAACCCTGCTCCAAGTACACCTACCAGCCTTTTATATGATGAAATTTCTCCTCCGCCACATTATCTTTAAATTTCTAAACAGGGATTTTGTGACAGTGGTTGAGAGGAATATCCTTCACCGAAAATGTTGTTGTAATGAGCCATCTCAGTTATGACAAAATAAAATAGAAAAGAAAACTATGTTGTGACAACAGTGGGGGGTTTCATGGTGGAAAGAAGAAAAAGAAAGAAAACACAGGTGGTGGCTATGGCAGAAATCAGATAGAGAAGAAGAAGTTTGAGAGAAAACATAAAAAAAAAAATAAAAAAAAGAGGAGTGGGTATTTTTAAATAAAATGTGAGTGGTTATGGGGGAGTTAATGCAAAAGTAAGGAAGAAAAAAAAAGGTAATTATTACCTAGAATGTGATTGGTTAGATTGAAAAGTTAAAAAGGAATAAAATAAATAAAATAAAATAAAAAGATTTGTTTCCCCCTTTTTTTGCTGCCTTAGTAAAAAATATCTGCTATGTTTTTTTACCTCTTTTAAACTTTCCCCCAATGCTGCTACGTGTCCATGGATAAAATAGAAAGCAAACTAAGGTTAAAATTGATCTGAAAAGGAAAAAATAAACATTTAAGTTAAAATAATTATTTATATACAAACTATGAAAATTAATGTTGTAGAAGAAGTTTTAAGGGATAAATGGTGCAAACTCTGAAACATCATGGAGGATAAGTGTTGACTTGTCTCGCAAGATTAGGCCTCTAGTATACACCTTGAGGCATTGGCCATTAACCTTAAAAATTGAGCCATCGTCGAGATTTTTGATGTCCACAGTTCCATACAGGTACACATTATACACTTGAGAAGGTCTAGACCATCGAGACTTCAGTTTTCCCGAAAAAGTTTCATTCTTCAATCGTAAATGATGACTTGTTGGGTTTCATGAAATTGTCGCGGCAGAATATTTTTATCGTGCCATCGTTTGGTATTCTTCTTGTATAGGTGAGCATTTTCATAAGCATGAGCGTGAAATTCCTCCATTTCATATAGCTCTAGAAAAATATTCTCACTAGCCAACTGAACGTCCATTTGAGCTTCTTCATCACAAAGTAGGCCTTATGTTCTAGCTCGATAGAAAGATGACACACCTTGACATAGACTAATTTGAATGGGGATATACCCAACGAAGTCCTAGATGCTGTGCGATAAGCCCAGAGTGCCTCATAAAGATTCGGGGACCAGTCTTTTCTCTTCAGGTTCACCACTTTTTCAATAATCTACTTGATCTCTTGGTTGGACACCTCAGCTTGTCCATTGTTCTGGGGTGATATGCTGTAGCAATTTTATGTCGTACCCCATACCTCTGCAATTCCTTAGCAATCAATTTGTTGTCGAAGTGGGTACCTTCATCGATTATGCTGTTGGGATTATCGACGTACCCCATGCGTAGCGGAAAAAAAACTGGACGATCTAACCATGATCCAAGTACGAAAAATTGAAATCGAGAGGAAAGGATGCGAATACTTACAGTGGGTTCCTTGAAAAACATAAAAGACATCAGTGACTAATGTTGATCACAAATGGTTCAAATCGTAAGCCTCCATGAATATATGTCTTAGGCTTTACTAAGTTCAGCCGATTGAGAGCAAAAAATTATTTTTCCAAAACAATTTTAAGAAAATGGCTGAAGATGACTGACTGTTAGACCTTACACAAATGGTTATTTCGAGTTATCATAATTTGAATTACACTCTTTAACGTTTATTTAAACTCTTATCTAATTATTCCGAATTAAATATCCATTAAAGAAGTTGTAATCAAAATTACAATCTTTTAATGTTTAATTACTATATTCGGGATAAATCAAATCATACGTATATCAAATATACTTATATTAACTATATATATATTAATAACATACAAAAAATTGTAAATCTTTGCTCATTTCAATCCTAGGGTGTGACCCTTTAGGTTCTTATAACGTTACTTGTAATTATTAGAACAATTATAATATTACATACAATGACTGACATTTAACAATATATCATTGTCACCTAAGTTACAAGGAATTATGATTCGGCATATCATCTTCTTGATTAACTCTTTTATGTATTACATCCTTTTGTCCTTTATATGTAGAATAGGTACAAGTCTTGGAATAATCATACTTGTATAGCCCATCTATTGTTTCTTGATATTTAGACTAGACTATAATTAATGAATAATTTGTGATATCTCATATCAACTTATTTGAGCATGGCAATTCATTTCTAGTCTCACTCAATCAAGTGGTCTATGATATATTTCCTATTATGTAGAAGGATAAATCTTATCTTAATCATACACACCCCACTACATATATCGAGATATATTCAATAACGGTCTTTATAGTACAATCAGTTACGGATCATGTTTAACTGTATCAAAACTTATAATAATATATATAGGGATAACATTGATATCAAGTCTGAGGATCATACATATAGTCATCACCATGAGCAATGTTATGACCATCGCATAATAATCCAAGACATATGCTCATGGTGGGTCAATCCAATACATTGTTCTCTAACAATATAATCATTTATCAATTCCGACATCCCTATGTCAATGACAACTCGTTGTCATCAATCAATAACATGTTAGTCTTAAGCGTATTATTATTGTTCATGCCCATAATAATACTTGACTAGGGATCTTTTAATAATAATAATGTTATTATATAGGCTTTATTATCTTTCAGTTTATGTTAAACACAAATATATAACTGAAAATAATAGTGGCAATGCCTTTATTCAATAAAATTGATAAATAAAATGTATCATTTTAATCGTCATATGATTGTTCTTCGGGTGTACTCTAACATTATGATGGCTCTAGGTTCTCCAAATCGTGTGAAGATATTCTTCTGAAGGAGTTTGAACATGGTCTTCGAGTTATTTCTTGGTGTTTCTATGGCTTCGACACACTTGGACACATAGTCTACTGCTAGGAGTATGTAAAGATCACCAAAGGATGATGGGAAGGGTCCCATGAAATTGATTCCCTATACGTCGAAGAGCTTTATCTCCAGAATATTTTCCATATCATTTCATGTCTTTTTGAAATATTTCTAGTGCGCTGGCATCAGTCACATGATTTGTAGAACTCGTGTGCATCCTTAAAAAGTGTGGACCAATAAAATCCATAGTGTAGGATCTTTACTACAGTCCTAACACATCCAAAATGGCCTCCACAAGGTGCGTTGTGGCAATGAAATAGAATATCATGTTGCTTATTTTAGGGACACACCTTCTAATGATTTGGTCAGTATATTTCTTGTATGAATAGGGTTTATCCCACTGATAGTGTCACACATCACGTTTGAACTTTCTTTTGCCTCGACTATTGAAATTAGTAGGCAAAACACCACTAACAAGAAAGTTAACTATGTCAGTATACCACGGACATACCACGACAGATAAAATTGTCGTCAGGGAATTCCTCCTTCATTTTTACTTTGTCATGGCTGTCATTTATATTATCTAGCCTAGATAAATAATCATCAACTTGATATTCAGTTCCTCTTCTATCTTTAACCTCAAAATCAAATTCTAGCAACATAAGTATCCACCTAATAGGTCTAGGTTTGGCATCCTTTTTATTCACTAAGTACTTAATAGACAAGTGATCGGTGTGAATGTAATATACCAAATTTTGGTTAATGACCAAAATGAAAATTTAGAAAGTTAAGTGGACAAAATATAAACTTTAAAAAAGTTTAGGGACTAAAGTGTTATTTTAAAAAGTTATGCAATCCAGATTCGTAAATGAATAGTTTACCCCAAGAATGATGTTTTTGTGGGAATAAGATTTATTAAAAGTTATAAAGCGATAGAGTTCGAGAAACATTCAGTAAATCAGATTGAATAGAAATTTTGGGAAAGATTGAAGGATGATAAATTAGAATTAAAAATATTATTTCCATATTTTAAAATGATGGAAAATAATATAAATCATTGGATTTGAGGATTTAATTCCATATGAAATCTGGACCGTTGGATGAAAATGGCAAGATTGTAATTTTTGGAAAGTTGCATGGACAAAATGGTAAAGTGTGAAATATTTTTTTCATCTTTGACTTTTGGAAGATGATAAGGTTGAGATGTCTTTCTTTGATGGTAAATATAAAGTTTCATTAAGGGTAAATTGGTTTTTCCCAATTAAATGAATTTAATATTCATTTAAGCTTAAATTAAAGGTTAATTAGCATGAAATTAATCGAAAATTTCATGTCATCTAGTTCATCTTTCTTCTCCAAGCCGTGAACCTCCTCTAAAGGTGAGAGAAATTTCTTTTTAATTCTTGAGCAATTTCCTTTGGATTTTGGGTTATGTCGTGAAATAGAAAATTGATCTACGCGAAAAAAGCTATCTTTTGGTACCATTTATGTTTTCTAATCTTGCTTGATTTCAAAGATACCAAATTCTAGGGTTTATGTTCATATTAGGGTTTATGTAATTGAAAATGAATCTTGATGTTTTTGAGGTGGTAGAATAATTTTCAAGCTTGCTTGATGATTAAAACATGTTTAATCTTCCTATAAATGTTTCCTTAAGATTCAACTAAACTATAATGTTGGGGAACTTTTTAATTTGATGAAATTTGATTAGGGATTTGATTATAGAGATTATATAAGGTTGTATGGAGGTTGATTTCATGCTTGAATCGAATCAAAATCAAGAAAAATCATGAAAACCCTAGTTTTTGAATTTTGAAGCATACGACCTTAGCTTAAATGCATGAGAAAAATTTTGGAAAAATTATGTAAGGATGGAAATGTTGTAGAGGTATTCTACGGGCCTTAGAAAAATTTAGGGATTATTTTGTATTTTTTTGAAAAGTTGGGGACCAAATTAGTAATTTTGGAAAAATGATGGGTTGTTGAGTAATTGTTCAATAGTTGATGTACTATGCTAGAAATTTTTCTTTGGGAATTTAAATAAGTGTTAGGATGTGAAATTGGATAATTATGGAAGTTTGTAAAGTTAATGATTTATATGCAATATTCAAATAGTTTGGGGTGTTTATATGTAATTATGCCTTTGTAAATGTACTTGGGTAGTAATTATTTCAATGCTGGAATTTTGGTATTGAAACTATAAGTGGTAAAATGGTGAAGGACCATTTTATATAAGTTGGAAAAGTTGGTGCCAAAATTAAAATAATTAATAAGTGTTGAAGTATTTTATTAGTGAATAAGTTTCAAGTATAATTATGGATTTTGTTTTGGAAATGTATTTCTATTAGTACAATATTAACATATGTATCGATATAAATTTGTGACTTTGATCGTGACTGACTTTGTTTCCAAAGCTAATTGATTATAAAAGGAACTAGTTGGAAGCTTAGCGGGGCTAATATTTTGCTATATATTTATAAAGTGTCAAGGTGAGTACAATGCAAGCATGATAATATGCATGGATATTTTGTACATCAGTGAAAAGACTAGTGATGAGTCTACCTTATTTATATTATCATGAAGTTTCTGTCATTCATCATATTATTGGAATATACTAAAAATGTCAAGATTGAAAATTATAATGCATTGATTACTCACATTGTAATGATATTCCATGCATGATATTTCGAGTATTAATTGCCCATCGCTAAAACAATATTTATATACGTTGTCGTGGATGACTTAATTCATGACTAGATGCCCAAGTATGTTATTGAGGTTCAGTGGTATTAATGGCATGTCATAGAGTCTAACAACTGCAAATTTAGGTAGGACTAGAGTGTCTAACGAAGACACATAGTACAAGCCAAGTGAGCAAGGCCCGACCTCAGCACTATGGTGCATTATTAGGTGAGCATGGCTCGACCTAAGCAATATTATGCAATATTTGAATCTTTTACCGGGTTCCTCATGGATTAATATTTTGGGCTATGGTTTATTGGAAATATTCTATAAATACTATTATATTCTTATAGCAGTATGAGGGAAATGCATGTAAAAGTGTTCATATCATGCTATTGATGACATTTATTTTATGCACGTGATGTATTTCACATTTTAATAATTTAAATTGTATTACTATGTATATACTTAGCGTATGATGATTTTCACGTGTAGGTAAAGACCAGGAGTATGAGTAATGAGTATTGAGCAACAATAAGCATCAAGGAGTATATTACAATATCATTAAGACATCCATTGATGTGATCTTGACTTAGTTAGTGGCATGTACGTATGGATGTCCTAGTTGCTCTGTTAAACTATTTTGGAACTAGTTTGTAATGGCTAAATTAAATTGTTTTACTCTATTTCACTATAGATAGTATTAATCAGTGTTATTATTATTATTATAAAGGGTTGTATTTTATATTAATATATGCTTAAATATCATGTGATAGTTTTATGTGATTTAATATTTTATAATAATAACTATAATTTGGAGAAATATTTTTTAATCACTTTTGAATTGGAAAATGTTTTATGTAATTCATGTGACATCTATAACCTGTATTGTCTTAAGTATACGGGTCGTAAGTGTTATATTTATTGGTATAAGAGCAACATTTTTAGTCGTTTCTAGACAAGGAATGAGTCCATATTAAGTTAAGAATGTATACATACCACTAGGATGTCAAAATTTTACAGGTAGTTGTATATATGCTACGATGCTTATTTTTATAGTGAAGTTTCTCCTTACTAATGTTAGATGATTTTTTCTGTGTTCAGATGTCAGATCACCAGGAATCTAGTAGGACAGCTGAGAGTGTTACTCCTATACAATGTGGGAGTAATGAGGTGAACCAAAATCCACCTAATGACCAGCCTAATGTGGAGTTGTCTAAATCGAATCAATATGATATTCCTGTGTAAGATTGAGGACTATTCCTTCAGGAATTGGACAACATAATTAATCGGTGCCTTCCTAGAAAAGGTCTTCCTAGAATAATCGGTGCCTTGGCATCAACTCCGTAATCCAGAATTAAGAATTCGACTGTAAACACAAACTTATCCACCCTTACTATGACATCCTTGACTCTCCATTCAGGTTTAACATGGGATATGTCGGCTAGTTGTAAAATAACTGAGGTGGGTCTTGCATCTCCTATGCCAAGCTTTAAGAATATCGATTTCGGCATTAAGTTGACACTTGAACCAAGATCACACAATGCCTTTCCAACGAAATTAGCTCCAATTAAACAAGGAATTATGAAGCTTCCCGGATCATTTCGCTTTGGCGGCAACTTACTCGATGAAGAACAAAATTCTATTATTGTGGTAACAGTCTCTACTTTCCTCTTCTTGGTACAGATTTCCTTCAGAAATTTGGCATACATCGGCATCTATTCAATAGCTTCCAAGAGAGGTACATTGATATGGACCTGATCAAGAATGTCCACAAACTTCTTAAACTGAACTTCATCATTATGCTTCTTCAATCTTTGCGGGAAAGGTGGTGGAGGTCTAGCTTCCTTAGCTGCAGGAATAGGATTTATTTTTGCCTTGGCATCATAATCTGGTGCCTTAGTTGAATCATTAGTAGAACCCTCCTCATTATCCTTTTCATAAATTCTATCATCACGTAATTGAGCTTCAACATTGTCAGTAGTGGGAGTAGAGTTGTCATGTTGTGGCTCAATAACATTGACTTGTTGTTTGATTTGTGTTCCACTCCTAAGAGTTAACACATTGCAGTGCTTTTTTCCAGGCCCTTTAGTAACTTCAGTATCACTTGGAAAACGTCATTTCTGACGCTCTTGCAATGCCATAACAATCTGACCAACTTGATCTTCCAAAGCTCTCAAAGACGAGCTATGGCTTTGAAGTAAGGCGCCTTGACTATGAAGTAAAGCTCCTTGATTTTTAATAGAAGTAGAATGGTCTTACATCATTTTCTTTGTAGTAGATATGAATTCTTGAATCGTAGCTTCCAAGGAACTCATGCTTTCTGAAGTTGAAGCTCCTTTGTTGGCATTATGCCATGGCATAACATTCTGGTAACCTTGAGGCTCATTGTGATTTTGCTGCAGAGTAGGTTGACTAACATTGTGGCTCCTTGATTTTCCCATGAGAAATTAGGGTGCTGACGCCATCTAGCATTATATGTGTTAGAGTAAGGATTGTTATTGCCTTGATTATAATTACCAACAAAATTGATGGACTCATGATTGGTCGGGCATTCGCTCTCATGATGATTGCCTTGGCATAACAAACATGCCGAGCTAGTTGCTTTCACTTCCTTTACATCAGTAGAACGTTGTAAGTTTTTCAACATATTGGTGATAGTTGAGAGTTGAGCGGACACCGAATCTTTAGTATCTAACTCAAATGCTCTAGGTACTCTCCTCTCACTCCCATGTCTTGAGGAAGGAAACTGATAATCATTGCTAGTAATTCTGTCCAAGATAGAAAACGCCTCCATAGGTGATTTATCCAACAATGTCCTATTTGCCGAGGCATCAAGTAACATCCTCGTGGGTGCATTAACTCCATTATAGAACATGACTACTTGAGTCCAATCGTGAAAACCATGATTTGAACACATTCGAAGTAAACTCATGTAACGATCCCAACACTCATACATGGATTCGTCGTCGCCCTGGCGAAAAGATGCTATGTCATTCCTTAGCTGAGTATTCATGTTCGGTGGGTTGTACCTCAATAAGAAACTCTTGCAAAGATCGGCCCATGATTCCATCGAACCGGCTGGTACACCACTCAACCAAGCCCTTGCTCGATCACGCAATGAATACGGGAACAACTTCAATTTCAGAAAATCCTCATGCACTCCCTCTTGGCGAAAAGAATCACAAACTTCCTGAAAATTTCGAATGTGCTGCCTGGCATCTTCATTTGGCATATCCCCAAACTGCCCAATAGAATTCAACATGTTGAACATAACTGGTTTCATCTCGAAATGTTCAGCTTGAATGTTGGGTGCCATAATTCCAGGATTTAGATCATCCAGCATCGAATTTAGGTGATCACGAATAACGCGCGATTTACCAACTTGTTCAACATTGTCTAATGTCGCGGCATTCTGATTTCCATCATCCTGACCAATGCCTTGGTTTCCAATCTGATACATGTTTTCTCTAGTACGTTGAGCACATCTCCTTTGTCTAAAGAGTCTTTTAATCTCAGGTTCTATCGGTTCCAAAGGCTCTTCAAAATTTCTTCTAGGCATACACTAAATAAACCTAAAAAATAAAACAAAAATATAAAGTAAACTATACAAAAAAAATGCAAAACAAAATAAAATGCTCTGGCAAAACTAAATAACTTCAGGGTGTCAATCCCTGACAACGGCGCCAAAAACTTGTTTGCGTGTTGTGAGTACTATAAAATTATACGCAAATAATGTGCAAGTATACACAATCGCTCAAGCAATAAAGTGATGAGTGAGTATTGTCTCCACAAGGATTGGGTAAATTACAAAAGTCCCACCAAAGCTAAGCACTAATCTATCTATGTATAGTTAGTCTTAATATATACAAATGTCACAGCAAATGAAAAGTGTATGAAGGTGGATGTAGATGAATGGTCTGATGGTGTAGCAGATGGAAATGCAGTGGCAAGATAAGATGTTAATGTTGAAAATGGTGCAATGTCGAGGCAATAAAAAATGGTGCAATGTCGAGGCAATAAAAATGGTAAAAACAATAAATAAACAACAAATAAAATGATGAATAGATAATCCTCACGTGACAAGCTTCCAATGTAATGAATGATAGGGATTGATCTAAGGATGCTAAGCTTATCTCTCAGGTAGATTTAAGCTATCTAATCTTTACTTGCTCTACAGGGCTTTCCTAAAGTGTTCTCAAAGGAACCTAACAGAATAGGATGCCAAGGCATATGCTCTCACTCAACGATGTTGGCCAGCCTACCCTATTGATAAAGACACCCTTTTTAGTCATTTAAATCCTATCCTAATCTCTCCCGAGATCTAAGGGATTAGGTTATAGTATTCCTAGGCTAGTTCAAAGCCCCTTGAAAATACTATAACCCATTGCTTATGAGGATCTTATCTCGTGTTTCCCTCGAATACTTACAAGTATTTTTAGTTTAGGTTTTTCTTGAACACCTAACCTTCATCTAAGAAATGGACACTCCCATGCCTCTTACAAGCCTAGATGGTGAAGCATTCATAAGCAAAGCAAATAAAGAACCAAGATAAACTTAAATATACCATTAAAATAAAGTTTAAACATCCATTAAACCAACCACCACCAAATAAGTTAGTTCGTGGTGGGGTTCAAAATATCCACAAAATTGTTAGGATTTTTGGAAGCTTGAATCGACAACCGAAACGGTTTGCAAAGAGGGGTCGGAATGGTTTTGTGTTTAGGGAGTAAGGAGATTGAAAGATAGAAAATTGCACATCGATTTAGAGTGGTTCGACTTTATCAACCAAAGTCTACATCCACTACCTTAGCTCCTCACCAAGGATTTTCCAACAAATTCACTAATTTTTTCTTTCTTTTGAGGACAAAGAGATAACCTTACAACTCCCTAGTTTTTCCGGGCTAAACTAGAACCTTTCCCTAGCTTTTACACGGGCTAAGCTAGAACCTTTCCCCTTTACAAAAGGATAATAAGTGTAAACAAGAAAACCTAAAATAAATCATGAAAATATTCGTTCCAACAATCCACAAATAATATAAAAATAACAACAAAAAGAGAAATGAGAAGAAGCCTTCGACGAGTGCCACCGGAGGTCTACTCGGCCACCTCGAACCACCTTAGCTCGCTAGTTTCTCTCGACACTTAGCTCACCACTCCTTGAATCTTTATCAATGGAGGAAAACCCCAAGGAAGAAGAAGGAAAACGGAAAATAAAAATGGAATTTTTCTACTACAGTATGCGTATGCATGTCTCTCTTCCCCCTTTTCTCTTTCCCATGAGGTGTCATATATAATAAAAAATATCTAGGGGTAATGATGAGGTTGTTGGGTGAAAAATACCCCTCATACCCCTAGAGTCACATGTAGTGCGTGAACCTTATCCTCCAGGTGGCAGTGGTCCTCTGGCAGCTCTGGCAGGCGGTTACAACAATCATTTCACGTGTAGAGCCAACTGTCCATGTACAGCTGTATATTTTTGTCATTTTCTGCACCAGAATTGCCAAGGTATTTCAATCTGCTTCAACAACGTGTGATGCTGCAACATTACTTCCCAAAGAATCCTTTTTACTTGCTATTTCCTGTACACCATAGATAAACTGTACCTTTCCCTCAAGCAGCATCATTAAGAAATAAAATAGCACTACCACCACAAATGCAACTACATGATCCTAAAATGTCTAAAATGAGCTTTTAAACAAACAACAACTTAAGTTCAAAAGGCCTTAAAAGTAGCATTTTTAGGAAGTTAACAAGAAAAAATATCATCTTCTAAGGATTGATGATTTGTTTGATCAGATAAAGGGAGAAGCAATTTTCTGTAAGATTGTTCTTCGATCGGGATATCACCAGTTAAAGATTAAAGAGGAAGATATTCCAAAGATAGCTTTCAGAACACGATATGGGCACTACGAGTTCATGGTGATGTGTTTAGTTTAACCAATGATCCGACAACATTAATGGATTTGATGAACCGATTATTTCAGTCTTACTTGGATCATATCATGTTGGTTATTATTGATGACATTCTAGTGTACTCATGGACAAGGAAAGAGTATGATGCCCACCATCGTACTGTGCTCGAGATCCTTAAGAAGAAAAATTAATATGCGAAGCAGTCAAAGTGTGAGTTTTGACAATCAGAAGTTTCTTTTCTTGGTCATGTGGTCTTGAAAGAATGCATAAGGGTTGATCCTAAGAATGTTTAGGAAATAGTGGAGTGGAAACCCCCAAAGAATGTTACAGATGTACAAAGCTTCTTGGGACATACTGGTTATTATTGAAGGTACATGAAGAGCTTTTCGATTATTGTTTCTCTGTTGACCAAGCTCTTGAGAAAAGATGATTCATTTATTTGGATAGAGAAACGCCAAGAGAGTTTTGAAACTCTAGAGAATATTTTACGTGAGCACTAATGCTGGTACAACTAGAATCTGGAAAAGAGTATGTTGTATATAACGATGCATCTCATAATGGTCTAGGTTATGTACTTATGCAAGAAGGTAAGGTTGTAGCTTATGCTTCCTGACAACTAAATACGCGTGAAAGAAATTATCCCACACATGATCTTGAGTTGCCAGAAGTGGTATTTGCTCTAAATATTTGATGTCATTATTTGTATGGTTAGTAGTGCTTCATATACATGGATCATAAAAATATAAAGTACCTATTGACTCAAAAAAGAGCTAAACTTGAGAGAGAAGGTGGATAAAACTCTTAAATGACTATGATTTGGTCATTGATTATCGTCACGGGAAGGCAAATGTCATAGCAGATGCACTTAATCAGAAGATTTTTGCAGCATTGCGAGCTTTTGATGCGTGACTATTTTTAAAAGAAAATGATGCACTGTTGGCTGAACTAAGGATAAAGAAAATGCTTCTGGATCAGATAAAAGAGTTACAAAAGAAAGATGAAATATTCTTGAAAAAGACTACACAAGTTGAAAAAGGTGAGGCTAAAGATTTTGAAGTCAAGTCTGATGGATGTTTCTATTACCGGGGAAGAATATGCATTCCGCATGATGATGAGTTGAAGGAAGACATTCCTTATGAGACACATTATAGTTCGCTGACTATGCACCCATGCAGGAACAAGATGTATCAGGAGTTAAAGAGTCGGTATTTGTGACCGGGGATGAAAAGAGCCATCACTGAGATTGTTGCTACATGTATGACACGTCAACAAGTAAAAGCTGAACATCAATTGCCTTCGGGATTATTATAACCAATTTCAATTCCAAAGTGGAACTAGGAATGAGTCACTATGGATTTTGTTACAAGACAACCTTTGACACTAAATAAGAAGGGTTCTATTTGGGTGATATTTGATCGATTAACTAAGTCGGCACATTTTATTCCAGTGCGTATGGATTATTCATTAGATAAATATACAGAGTTGTATACAAAAGAGTTAGGTCGGATGCATGGAGTGCCAGTATCAATAATATCCAATAGAGATCTAAGTTTCGCGTCAAGATTTTGGAATTCTTTGCATAATTCTTTGGGTACTCGATTAAATTTTAGTACGACCTTTAGCAGAATTTAAATGATATCCATATATTAGAGGATATGTTGAGGGCATGTGTGATTGAGTTCAAGGGTTCATGGGAAAAGTATTTGCCTTTAGCAGAATTTCCCTACAACAACAGTTATCAATTGAGCATTAAGATGGCTCTGTACGAAGTTTTATATGGAAGAAAGTACCGAACACCATTAAATTGGTTCAAGTTAAAATACAGAATCTTGTTGGCCCAACTTATAGAAAGATGTTAAGGATAAAGTGAGGATAATTGAAGATAATCTGAATATAACATCTGATCGGCATAAGTCTTGATGTGATCCCAATCAACCGTAACTTTTAACTTGATATGATTAAATCATTGAAGTTCACCAAGGCTGATTCAAAGGGAGTTCTACCATACTTCATCCTATACCATCTCATTTATGCACTATATTTTGTCATATGTTTGTATTTACCTCTTAGGATATGTTTATCATATGATATCATTATTGCATGAATTTGTATGAGTTTTATTTGTTGCATGACATTCATTGCATTTAATAAGTGTGTTGTTCATTTAAGCATGCATTGCATTTAAATCATCTAGTTCATTTAGTGAAGTATTTCATTTATGCATATTTAGATAAGTTAGTAAGCTACTTCATTCATGCATCTAGTTCATTGAATAAAGTTAGTTCATTAATTAAACTAGTTCATTCATCAAACTAGTTCATTTATTAGATAACTCTTAATTGTTTCATGCATGTTTCAATTAAAGATTGAATAAAGTTCACTTTTGTGTCTAGGTGCATGAGAGAAGTCGAACAATTTCATCAGATGTAAGAATATCAGTCAGAATGTCTTCCAATTATGGTTAAGATACAGACGTTCTTGGTTGCAAAAATCAATTGGTCATTATTTGTAACACCCATAACCCGTATAATTATACCTATACAGATTATAGATGTTATACGAATTTCGAAAACCATTTTTGAATTCAAAATTGATTTAAAATTTATTTTCTTAAAATGGTAAATGATATTATATAAATATCATATCATATGAATTGTGTTTCATTATAATAAATTTAAAACAAAATAATTTTTTATGAATAGTGAATAGTGAATAGTAACAGTAAACAATAGCCCGTGAACAGTGAACAATGTACTGATGCACTGTTACAGTCATGAAAAGTGTACCGATGCATATAAACTTCAAATAAAAAATGTGTATCGATGCACTGCTACAGTAACTGCTATAATAATGCTACTGTACTTCCGAAAATTACATAAAACTTATAAAAACTTCATCTTTCATCACTGTACTTTTACCATTTTGTTTTCCAAATTTGTTCAACAAAAAAATACAACATTAATAATTACATGCCACTATCTAAGTCAAATTCCATCATAGGATGTCTTACTGATATTGTAATATACTCCTCGATGCTTGATTCACTTTGAACTCTTTATTCCATTACTAGATTTTTACCTACGCGTGAAAATCATCATACGCTAAGTATAAACTTAGTGAGGCAATTAGAACAATAAATAATGCAATACAATTCATGCATGAATTCCAATGTCAAAAATCAAAATGCCATTTAATCATATTACTAGCATATCCAATATTTATCATGATCTAAATAATACAACTTTCTTACTAATATACATATCATTTATCCCATAAGCTCGTAAGCTTATTTTACCAATATACTTACCATTTATTCCATAAGATCGTAAGCTTATTTTACCAATAATTACCATTTATTCCATAAGCTCGTAAGCTTATTTTACCAATATATTTACCATTTATTTTCATAAGCTCGTAAGCTTATTTTATCCATATACTTGCCATTATTCCACAAGATCATAAGCTTATTTGCATGGTTACCATTTATTAACCAATAAGCCATAAACCATAGCCCATATTAAACCTTGAGGACCCTGGATATTCGAGTAAAATATCTGCACCGTAGTGCTAAACCTGCACTAAGCTTACGCCATAGTGTTAATCCGGACAATACACATAAGGTCATGCCCACCACTTGCACTAAGCTTACGCTATAGTGCTAATCCGGACATGATACATAAGGTCGTATCCACCTTTCCCGCACTTAGTGCCCTTTCACACTATAGTGCTATTATAAACCTGCAGCTGCTATACTCTATGGCATGCCAACTATACCCTGTCCCTCAATGACTTACTTGGGCATATAGTCTATTTATTCAATTCATCCATGGCAAAGTATATTATCAATATTTAACATTGGGCAGTTCATACCCGAAAACATTCATGGTAAAATATTACATTTTTCATGATCAATGCATTTTAAATTTCATACTATGACATTTCAATGTCATGTCAAAGTTATAAAAATGACATATATCATGCTGATATAAACAAGGTCGACTTATCGCAAGTCTTCCTAATGATGTATACAACATCCATGTATAATGTCATGTATGTATTGCACTCACCTTGACACTTTATCATTTTTCAAATATTTGTGCCTCACTATTGTCCACAATAAACCCACTTGACTTACTTCAATCGCAAATCAATCATGATCTGTATATAAATCACAAATTCATAATGATACATATGTTAGTATTATACTAAGATAAACATATCCCATAACAACTCCATATCTACCAAATATGAAACACTTAATAATTCCTTTTAACATTGGAACCAACTTTTCCAATTTACACAAAATGGTCATTTACCATTTTATCACTTAGATTCTTAATACCAAAATTACAACATTGAAATTACTATCATTCAAATGCTTTACAAAGGCATAATTACATCTTAGTACCCCAACTATACAAGTGTTCTACTTAAATCATCAATCTTTTCAAACTTCCAAAATAGTCATTTTTCACATATAACACTCATTTAATTTCCCAAACAACAATTTCCAGTATAGTACATCAATTATACAACACTTATACAACACTTATACAACAACCCCTCAATTTTCTAGAATTTATGAATTGATCTCTAACTTTTCAAAAATTACAAAATGGTCCCCAAATTTTCTAAGGCTTGTAAAATATTTTCTTCATCATTTTCAACCCATATATAATTTTTCCATAATTTTTCTCACTTAAACCGTTCATGGCCGAAATTTAAAGAACAAGTTCTAGAAAGATTTAACATGTTCTAATCATCAATCAATCTTGAAAATGAATCTACAACCTCTAAATCATCAAGATTAATCATCAATTTCATGATTACTTGTATGAACACAAACCCTTAGATTTGGGATCTTTAAAATCCAACAAAATTAGAAAGCAATATTGGTACCAAATAATAGCGTTTTTTGCGTAGATCACTTTCCTATTTCACGACATAACCCCAATTCCAAAGGAATTAGCTCAAAAATTGAAAATAATTTTTTTCTTACCTTGAAAGCTTTCTCACGTGAATATTCTGGAGAAGAACACTTTGGCATGATATTTTTTATTGATATCATGCTTATCATCCTTTAAAATATTATTTAAATCATTAACTTCAGAAAATACCAATATACCCTTAATATAACTTCATAATTACCATAAAACCTAGATACTTATCCTTTTCATCATCAAAATTAGATAAATATAAGCCTTATAATCTTTTAATAGTAAAAAATGAACAAATTAGTTATCCACTTAACAGTTTTGCCCTTGAAATTTCCAAAAATTATAATTCAGTCACTTTAATCAAACACTTCAAATTAAACATGAAATTACACCATTAAATATTATTTCCTAACATCTTAAAAATGTGAAAATAATATTTTTATTACTTATTTTCGTGACCCATATGTAACTTTTTAAAATTACATTTTGGTCCCTAAACTTTTCAAAGTTTATAATTTGGTTACCAAACTTTACCAAAATTTTAATTTGGTCACTAAATAAATCTGATATTAAATTATTCCTCTATCTCTTAGCTTTCCAAAACCTTTTGAATCACTTCAATCCGATATCGGGAGCTTGAGATATGATCGATTTATTGATGACAGTGTAGGCTTGAATTTTGTTACGGGAATTTTATGCATGGATGATTTGGATGAGTTTGAGCCAAGGAAGAGTCTTTTCATCTTCTACCAAGAGACAAGCAATTTATGGCCATATTAATTTACCAATTCAAGGCATTCAAGGTTGATGTTATCACCTATTGAAGGCCATTCATGTTCAAGCAAGGGGACATGCAATAACCAACATTCAAAACTTAGCATTCAAGGCCTTTATCATCTTTTGAAGGTTGATTATATTCTACAAGGGAACAAGAAATGAAGGCTGATTTTATTTCATTTAACCACCAAATTAAGTGATAAAATCAACAAGGAATTTGAAGAGACAAGCTGATTTGGACATGTAGGATGTCCACATTCATCCTATAACTTCATTTATCCTCTTTTCTTCCATTTGCAAGAAAAAAAGGCAACCCAAGCGTCACCCCTCCTTTTTGGAAGAATTTATGGATGAAATTATCTCAAATTAAAGCTTAATTCATCCATTTTCAATCTAAATGGCCAACCATCAAAGGATAAGAACAATGACAAGTCATTTAATTGAATTCAATTGGATTTAGGTGATTCTTTTATTTTAATTTTAGAAACTCTTCATATGGTGCCTATCAACACTATAAATATGCATATCCATGGCATTTGTACTAAGAACGTTTTTCATAATAAACTCTTTGAAAGGTTTCTTTCATTTTAGTTATTGGATTATAATTCTATCGGTTTTTTTTTGTCTTGAAGCCTTCCTCCATTTCATTTTTTATAACGTTGGTTCCTAGCTCACCCATAGCTAGTGGGTCACGTTCCACCCTCTATCACTTCGATTTCATCTTTTTATATTGTTGGTTCCTAGATCCATATAGCTAGTGGGTCACAATCTATACTTTTTATTTCATCATTCATCTCCCAAGCCATAACATCTTTTACCTTCATCATACTTACATTCTTTCCACGCTATAAATTATTATAACCACGACACTTTCCCCCTTTCCTTCATTTGATTAAACCATAACAACCATCACTCTTCCATCACCTTCAAACCACTTTATCATAACCTAAAACATTTCATTTTCAATTTACTTATATCAA
The DNA here is from genome assembly GCF_006381635.1 of Hibiscus syriacus. Classification (NCBI taxonomy): domain Eukaryota; kingdom Viridiplantae; phylum Streptophyta; class Magnoliopsida; order Malvales; family Malvaceae; genus Hibiscus; species Hibiscus syriacus. Next base: position 112,207 of record NW_024062908.1, on the reverse strand, counting down.
TTTCTTTCTTGTAACGTTGTTTGTGCATTTTCAGTCTTCAATAAAAGCACTGCGAAGTTTTTACTAGATCCACGACTGGGTAACATAGTATATTACTCAGAACACATAATCGAGTTCAAATCATTTGGTAACAGAGTTAGTCGATTCAATAAGCTTATCATATCATTTTCTCTCTCTCGGGTTAATAAAAAATTAAAAAAATTAAAAAATAAAGAAAATAAAAGAAATAAAAAAGTTTAAAGAGGGATGAAGTAGTTCTTTTCATTTTTAAAGAAAAAATTATTTACTTCATCTTTAGATTCCATTATTCAATTTCGTTACCTTTATTTACCATCTCTGTTTCCTTGTAGTCAATTTCTTTTCAGTATCCTTGCCACCTAGCCACACTTTTTTTAGACAAAAGGTCACAAGACCACTTGAAACCAAGAGTGGAAAAATGCACGAGAGAACGTTAAGGGTAAAAGCCATCTCGAGTGAAACATGGGTAGGAGTGACTTTTCCTTGGAGTGTATTGGTGAGATTTTGTATTGGTGATGTTTATTTTTCATTTTTTATTACTAATCATGTCTCGAACTTCTATAGACAATTCTCATATTTCAGGTGATGATGACCAAAACGATAGTGGTGCACCAAACTTGCAAATGCAAGTCATCATATTAGAGATAAGGAGTTTGTTTCAAAAGCATCTTGACCCAATCTCAAATAAATTAGAGCGAATGATCGAACAACCTTCTTGTTCACAAACCCCTCCACCGAAGATCAAAAGGCAAGTAAATAGGAGATACGACACTGAAGATCTTACAAAGAGGGTACCAATTTTCGAATAAGAAGCAATGTCATAAGTACAAGACGGAGTGAGCTAAGCAGTTTTGCATCTTTCAGTCTAGCTTGTCTTCAAGAGTGTTTTGAAAATTTTGTCAAAGAAACACAATTGCAAGAACAACTAGAAAAATGAAATATTTGCAAAAAAGAAATAGAAATAAGAGTTGAAAAAGACATTGAGGGCGAATAAAAAGAATTTTGTAAAAGAGGGGAAAGAGGATATTTTCGAAAAAAAGAGAAAGAGAGTGAAATTCAAAAATAAATTTAAAAAGAATATGAAAGTGAAAAGGATGAGTTTGAAAATGAAATTGTTTGTGCAAAAGAGAGAAAGAGAGTCAAATTTCATTTTGTACTAACAACCTTAACCATTCTTCTTCTATTTTTGCATTTTTATTGTAGTAGGATGACGAGAAGAGCACTTCAAACACATTGCCAACCCTAAAGATGATCAAACATCATCCATGCTTTAATCATTTATCAAAGGAGGATCCATTGAAGTTTTCTATCACCAAGGAATCGGTACCTAATAAGATCATCAAGCATTCTCCATGGTTTGATTTTTCCATTTCTTTTGTTATTGAATTTTTTACTTCTAACTTTGATTTTCTTTACAAAGGGATGATTCAAAAACAATGAATTGATATATTGAGTTGTGAGGATAAGTTTCTTTGTAATATTGAGATGAAATTGCCACTCTCAATTTTTCAAACAGATGATTTGAAGCAAAAGCTATCCACCTACTCAAGAGCCATCATATGGAAGGGCAAGAAAATTAAAGATGGTGTAGCCTACCTACTTGAAGGAGTTCAAAGGTCAAGACTCTCCACCCACCCTCATGATGATTCAAAGGAACACAAAGAAGGAGTGCAAAGAACATATACCTATTCGGATGAACAACATGTAAATGAAGTGCACAAGAAAGCAAAACTTAATTCCAAAGAATGGTGTTTGTGTAAAACAAGAATGAAGAAGTTTTGAGCTAAAAGGAAGTCGAGATTGTTTTCTTTTGTAGCAAGTGTTGATTTGGGGATAAATCCTATTAAAGTTGGAGAGAATGATATGATCCAAACTAGCCCTAACTTTTGTCTTGATATGATTAAATCAATGAAGTTCACCAAGGCTGCTTCAAAGGGAGTTCTACCTTCATCCTATACCTGCTCATTTATGCACTATATTTTATCATATGTTTGTATTTACCTCTTTGGATATGCTTATCATATGATATCATTCATTGTATGAATTTGCATGAGTTTTATTAATTGAATGACATTCACAGATTTAATAAGTGTGTTGCTCATTTAAGCATGCATTGCATTTAAAGCATCTAGTTCATTTAGGGAAGTAGTTAATTTATGCATATTTAGATCATTTAGTAAGGTACTTCATTCATGCATATAGTTCATTGAATACGTTTAGTTTATTAATTAAACTAGTTCATTCATCAAAGTAGTTCATTTATTAGATATCTCTTAATTGTTTCATGCATGTTTTCAATTAAAGATTGAATAAATTTCACCTTTGTGTTTAGGTGCATGAGAGAAGTTGAATAGTTTCATCAGATACAAGAATATCAGTTAGAATATCTTCAAATTCTAGATGAGATACATACATTCTTAGTTGAAGAAATAAATTGGGCATTATTCCTCTATCTCTTAGCTTTCCAATGCCTTTTAAATCACTTTTTATCTGATATCAGGAGCTTGAGATATGATCAATTTATTGAAGACTATGCAGGCTGGAATTTTGTTATGGGAATTTTATGCATGGATGATTTGGATGAGTTTGAGCCAAGGAAGAGTCCTTTCCTCTTCTACTAAGAGACAAGCAACTTATGGCCATCTTAATTCACCAATTCGAGGCATTCAAGGTAGATGTTATCACCCATTGAAGGCCATTCATGTTCAAGCAAGGGGACATGCAATAACCAACATTCAAAACTTAGCATTCAAGGCCTTTATCATCTTTTCAAGGCTGATCATATTCTACAAGGGAACAAGAAATGAAGGCTGATTTTATTTCATTTAACCACCAAATTAAGTGATAAAATCAACAAGGAATTTGAAGAGACAAGCTGATTTGGACCTGTAGGATGTACACATTCATCCTATGACGGCATTTATTCTCTTTTCTTCCATTTGCAAGCAAAGTAAGGCAACCCAGGAGTCACCCCTCCTTTTTGGATGAATTTAAGGCTGAAATTATCTCAAATTAAAGCTTAATTCATCCATTTTCAATCTACATGGCCAACCATCAAATGATAAGAAGAATGACAAGTCATTTAATTGAATTCAATTGTATTTAGGAGATTGTTTTATTTTAATTGTAGAAACTCTTTATATGGTGCCTATCAACACTATAAGTAGGCACATCCATGGCATTTGTACTAAGAACGTTTTTGATAATAAACTCTCTGAAAGGTTACTTTCATTTTAGTTCTTGGATTAGAAATCTATCGGTTTATTGTCATCTTGAAGCCTTCCTCCATTTCATTTTTTTATAGCGTTGGTTCCTAGCTCACCTATATCTAGTGGGTCACGTTCCACCCTCTATCACTTCGATTTCATCTTTGTATATTGTTGGTTCCTAGCTCCATCTAGCTAGTGTGTCACAATCCATACTTTTTAATTCATCATTCATCTCTCACGCCATAACATCTTTTACCTTCACCATACTTACATTCTTTCCACAATATTATAAATTATTATCACAACGACACTTTCTGCACTTTCCTTCATTTGATTAAACCACAACAATCATCACTTTTCCATCACCTTCAAACCACTTTATCATAAACTACAACCTTTCATTTTCAATTTACTTATATGAATTTCTTTCCTGTAACATTGTTTGTGCATTTTCAGTCATCAATCAAAGTACTGCGAAGTTCTTACTAGAATCACGATCGGGTAACATTGTATATGACTCTGAACACATAATTGAGTTCATATCATTTGGTATCAGAGCTAGCCAATTCAATAAGTGTATCATATGATTTTCTCTCTCCTTGGTTAGTAAAAAATAAAAAAATAAAGAAAACAAAAGAAAGAAAAAAGTTTAAAGAGGGATGGAGTAATTCTTTTCAACTTTAAAGAAAAATTATTAACTTCATCTTTAGATTCCATTATTCAATTTCGTTACGTTTATTTACCATCTCTTTTTCCTTGTAGACAATTTCTTTTCAGTATTCTTACCACCTAGCCACACTTGTTTTAGACAAAAGGTCACAAGACCACTTGAAATCTTGAGGGAGTTCTCAAAGAACTTGAAAAGAAAAGCAAGAGGGGAAAAATGCAGGAGATCACGTTAAGGGTAAAAGCCATCTCGAGTGAAACACGGGTAGGAGTGACTTTTCCTTGGAGTGTATTGGTGAGATTTTGTGTTGGTGATGTCTATTTTTCATTTTTTATTACTAATCATGTCTCGAACTTTTATAGACAATTCTCATATTTCAGGAGGTGACGACCAAAATGATAGTGGTGCACCAAACTTGCAAATGCAAGTCATCCCATGAGAGATAAGGAGTTTGTTTCAAAAGCATCTCGACCCAATCTCAAAGAAATTAGAGAGAATGATCGAATGACCTTCTTGTTCACAAACCCCTCCTCCGAAGATCAAAAAGCAAGTAAATAGGAGATACGACACTTAACCTGTTTCTAATTCTACATCCAATTGGAGAGAAAGATCTTACAAAGAGGGTACCAATTTTCGAATAAGAAGCAATGTCAGAAGTTCAACACGGAGTGAGCTAAGCAGTTTTGCATCTTTCAGTCTAGCTTGTCTTCAAGAGTGTTTTGACAATTTTGTCAAAGAAACACAATTGCAAGAACAACTAGAAAAATGAAATATTTGCAAAAAAGAAATAGAAATAAGAGTTGAAAAGGACATTGAGGGAGAAGAAAAAGAATTTTGTAAAGAGGGGAAAGAGGATATTTTCGAAAAAAAGGGAAAGAGAGTGAAATTCAAAAATAAATTTAAAAGAATATGAAAGTGAAAAGGATGAGTTTCAAAAAGAAAATGTTTGTGCAAAAGAGAGAGAGAGTCAAATTTCTTTTTGCACTAATAACCTTAACCATTCTTCTTCTATTTTTGCATTTTTATTGTAGTAGGATGATGAGAAGAGCACTTCAAACACACTGCCAACCCTAAAGATGATCAAACATCATCCATGCTTTAATATTTTATCAAAGGAAGATCCGTTGAAGTTTTCTATCACCAAGGAATCGGTACCTAATAAGATCATCAAGCATCCTCCATGGTTTGATTTTTCCATTTCTTTTGTTATTGAATTTTTTACTTCTAACTTTGATTTGCTTTACAAAGTGATGATTCAAAAATAATGAATTGATATATTGAGTTGTGAGATAAGTTTCTTTGTAATATTGAGATGAAATTACCACTCTCAATTTTTCAAACAGATGATTTGAAGCAAAAGCTATCCACCTACTCAAGAGCCATCATATGGAAGGGCAAGAAAACTAAAGACGGTGTAGCCTACCTACTTGAAGGAGTTCAAAGGTCAAGACTCTCCACCCACCCTCATGATGATTCAAAGGAATACAAAGAAGGAGTGCAAAGAACATATACCTATTTGGATGAACAACGTGTAAATGAAGTGCACAAGCAAGTAAAACCTAATTCCAAAGAATGGTGTTTGTGTAAAACAAGAATGAAGAAGTTTCGAGCTAAAAGGAAGTTGAGATTGTTTTCTTTTGTAGAAAGCGTCGATTTGGGGACAAATCACATTAAAGATGGAGAGAATGATGTGATCCAAACTAGCCCTTACTTTTGTCTTGATATGATTAAATCAATGAAGTTCACCAGGGCTGCTTCAAAGGGAGTTCTACCTTCATCCTATACCTGCTCATTTATGCACTATATTTTATCGTATGTTTTTATTTACCTCTTAGGATATGCTTATCATATGATATCATTCATTGTATGAATTTGCATGAGTTTTATTAATTGCATGACATTCATAGCTTTTAATAAGTGTGTTGTTCATTTAAGCATGCATTGCATTTAAAGCATCTAGTTCATTTAGGGAAGTAGTTCATTTATACATATTTAGATCATTTAGTAAGGTACTTCATTCATGTATCTAGTTTATTGAATAAGTTTAGTTCATTAATTAAACTATTTCATTCATCAAAGTAGTTCATTTATTTGATAACTCTTAATTGTTTCATGAATGTTTTCAATTAAAGATTGAATAAATTTCACCTTTGTGTTTAGGTGCATGAGAGAAGTTGAATAGTTTCATCAGATGCAAGAATATAAGTTAGAATGTCTTCAAATTCTAGATGAGATACATACATTCTTGGTTGAAGAAATAAATTGGGCATTATTCCTCTATCTCTTAGCTTTCCAATGCCTTTTAAATCACTTTTTATCTAATATCAGGAGCTTGAGATATGATCAATTTATTGAAGACTCTACAGGCTGGAATTTTGTTATGGGAATTTAATGCATGGATGATTTGGATGAGTTTGAGCCAAGGAAGAGGCCTCTCATCTTCTACTAAGAGACAAGCAATTTATGGCCATCTTAATTCACCAATTCAAGGCATTCAAGGTTGATGTTATCACCCATTGAAGGCCATTCATGTTCAAGCAAGGGGACATGCAATAACCAACATTCAAAACTTAGCATTCAAGGCCTTTATCATCTTTTGAAGGCTGATCATATTCTACAAGGGAACAATAAATGAAGGCTGATTTTATTTCCTTTAACCACCAAATTAGGTGATAAAATCAACAAGGAATTTGAAGAGACAAGTTGATTTGGACCTGTAGAATGTACACATTCATCCTATGACATCATTTATTCTCTTTTCTTCCATTTGCAAGCAAAGTAAGGCAACCCAAGAGTCACCCCTCCTTTTTGGATGAATTTAAGGCTGAAATTATCACAAATTAAAGATTAATTCATCCATTTTCAATCTACATGGCCAGCCATCAAATGATAAGACGAATGACAAGTCATTTAATTGAATTCAATTGTATTTAGGAGATTGTTTTATTTTAATTGTAGAAACTCTTTATATGGTGCCTATCAACATTATAAATAGGCATATCCATGGCATTTGTACTAAGAACGTTTTTGATAATAAACTCTCTGAAAGGTTACTTTCATTTTAGTTCTCGGATTAGAAATCTATCGGTTTTTGTCATCTTGAAGACTTCCTCCATTTCATTTTTTTATAGCGTTGGTTCCTAGCTCACCTGTAGCTAGTGGGTCACGTTCCACCCTATATCACTTCGATTTCATCTTTGTATATTGTTGGTTCCTAGCTCCATATAGCTAGTGTGTCACAATCCATACTTTTTATTTCATCATTCATCTCTCACTCCATAACATCTTTTACCTTCACCATACTTACATTCTTTCAACAATATTATAAATTATTATCACCACGACACTTTCCGCACTTTCCTTCATTTGATTAAACCACAACAATCATCACTTTTCCATCACCTTCAAACCACTTTATCACAAACTACAACCTTTCATTTTCAATTTACTTATATGAATTTCTTTCCTGTAACATTGTTTGTGCATTTTTAGTCATCAATCAAGCTACTGCGAAGTTCTTACCAGAATCACGATCGGGTAACATTGTATATGACTCTGAACACATAATTGAGTTCATATCATTTGGTATCAGATCTAGCTGATTCAATAAGCGTATCATATGATTTTCTCTCTCCCTGGTTAGTAAAAAATAAAAAAAATAAAGAAAACAAAAGAAAGAAAAAAGTTTAAAGAGGGATGGAGTAATTCTTTTCATCTTTAAAGAAAAAAATATTTACTTTATCTTTAGATTCCAATATTCAATTTCGTTACGTTTATTTTCCATCTCTTTTTCCTTGTAGCCAATTTCTTTTCAGTATCATTGCCACCTAGCCACACTTGTTTTAGACAAAAGGTCACAAGACCACTTGAAATCTTGAGGGAGTTCTCAAAGAACTTGAAAAGAAAAGCAAGAGGGGAAAAATACAGGAGAGCACGTTAAGGGTAAAAGCCATCTCGAGTGAAACACGGGTAGGAATGAATTTTCCTTGGAGTGTATTGGTGAGATTTTGTGTTGGTGATGTCTATTTTTCAATTTTTATTACTAATCATGTCTCGAACTTTTATAGACAATTCTCATATTTTAGGAGGTGACGACCAAAATGATAGTGGTGCACCAAACTTGCAAATGCAAGTCATCACATGAGAGATAAGGAGTTTGTTTCAAAAGCATCTCGACCCAATCTCAAAGAAATTAGAGAGAATGATCGAATGACCTTCTTGTTCACAAACCCCTCTTCCGAAGATCAAAAAGAAAGTAAATAGGAGATACGACACTTAACCTGTTTCTAATTCTACATCCAATTGGAGAGAAAGATCTTACAAAGAGGGTACCAATTTTCGAATAAGAAGCAATGTCAGAAGTTCAACACGGAGTTAGCTAAGCAGTTTTGCATCTTTCAATCTAGCTTGTCTTCAAGTGTGTTTTGACAATTTTGTCAAAGAAACACAATTGCTAGAACAACTAGAAAAATGAAATATTTGCAAAAAAGAAATAGAAATAAGAGTTTAAAAGGACATTGAGGGAGAAGAAAAAGAATTTTGTAAAGAGGGGAAAGAGGATATTTTCGAAAAAAAGAGAAAGAGAGTGAAATTCAAAAATAAATTTAAAAAGAATATGAAAGTGAAAAGGATGAGTTTGAAAAAGAAATTGTTTGTGCAAAAGAGAGAAAGAGAGTCAAATTTCATTTTTTACTAACAACCTTAACCATTCTTCTTCTATTTTTGCATTTTTATTGTAGTAGGATGACGAGAAGAGCACTTCAAACACATTGCCAACCCTAAAGATGATCAAACATCATCCATGCTTTAATCATTTATCAAAGGAGGATCCATTGAAGTTTTTTATCACCAAGGAATCGGTACCTAATAAGATCACCAAGCATCCTCCATGGTTTGATTTTTCCATTTCTTTTGTTATTGAATTTTTTACTTCTAACTTTGATTTGATTTACAAAGGGATGATTTAAAAACAATGAATTGATATATTGAGTTGTGAGGATAAGTTTCTCTGTAATATTGAGATGAAATTGCCACTCTCAATTTTTCAAACAAATGATTTGAAGCAAAAGCTATCCACCTAATCAAGAGCCATCATATGGAAGGGCAAGAAAATTAAAGATGGTGTAGCCTACCTACTTGAAGGAGTTCAAAGGTCAAGACTCTCCACCCACCCTCATGATGATTCAAAGGAACACAAAGAAGGAGTGCAAAGAACATATACCTATTCGGATGAAGAACGTGTAAATGAAGTTCACAAGCAAGTAAAACTTAATTCCAAGGAATGGTGTTTGTGTAAAACAAGAATGAAGAAGTTTCGAGCTAAAAGGAAGTTGAGATTGTTTTCTTTTGTTGCAAGCGTCGATTTGGGGACAAATCGTATTAAAGATGGAGAGAATGATGTTATGCAAACTAGCCCTCACTTTTGTCTTGATATGATTAAATCAATGAAGTTCACCAAGGCTGCTTCAAATGGAGTTCTACCTTCATCCTATACCAGCTCATTTATACACTATATTTTATCATATGTTTGTATTTACTTCTTAGGATATGCTTATCATATGATATCATTCATTGTATGAATTTGCATGAGTTTTATTAATTGAATGACATTCATAGCATTTAATAAGTGTGTTGTTCATATAAGCATGCATTGTATTTAAAGCATCTAGTTCATTTAGGGAAGTAGTTCATTTATGCATATTTAGATCATTTAGTAAGGTACTTCATTCATGTATCTAGTTCATTGAATAAGTTTAGTTCATTAATTAAACTAGTTCATTCATCAAAGTAGTTCATTTATTAGATAACTCTTAATTGTTTCATGCATGTTTTCAATTAAAGATGGATTAAATTTCACCTTTGTGTTTAGGTGCATGAGAGAAGTTGAATAGTTTCATCAGATACAAGAATATCAGTTAGAATGTCTTCAAATTCTAGATGAGATACAAACATTCTTGGTTGAAGAAATAAATTGGGCATTATTCCTCTATCTGTTAGCTTTCCAATGCCTTTTAAATCACTTTTTATCTGATATCAGGAGCTTGAGATATGATCAATTTATTGAAGACTGTGCAGGCTGGAATTTTGTTATGGGAATTTTATGCATGGATGATTTGGATGAGTTTGAGCCAAGGAAGAGTCCTTTCATCTTCTACTAAGAGACAAGCAATTTATAGACATCTTAATTTACCAATTTAAGGCATTCAAGGTTGATGTTATCACCCATTGAAGGCCATTCATGTTCAAGAAAGGGGACATGCAATAACCAACATTCAAAACTTAGCATTCAAGGCCTTTATCATCTTTTCAAGGCTGATCATATTCTACAAGGGAACAAGAAATGAAGGCTGATTTTATTTCATTTAACCACCAAATTAAGTGATAAAATCAACAAGGAATTTGAAGAGACAAGCTGATTTGGACCTGTAGGATGTACACATTCATCCTATGACGGCATTTATTCTCTTTTCTTCCATTTGCAAGCAAAATAAGGCAACCCAAGAGTCACCCCTCCTTTTTGGATGAATTTAAGATTGAAATTATCTCAAATTAAAGCTTAATTCATCCATTTTCAATCTACATGGCCAGCCATCAAATGATAAGAAGAATGCCAAGTCATTTAATTAAATTCAATTGTATCTAGGAGATTGTTTTATTTTAATTGTAGAAACTCTTTATATGGTGCCTATCAACACTATAAATAGGCACATCCATGGCATTTGTACTAAGAACGTTTTTCATAATAAACTATATTAAAGGTTACTTTCATTTTAGTTCTTGGATTAGAAATCTATCGTTTTATTGTCATCTTGAAGACTTCCTCCATTTCATTTTTTTATAGCGTTGGTTCTTAGCTCACCTATAGCTAGTGGGTCACGTTCCACCCTCTATCACTTCGATTTCATCTTTGTATATTGTTGGTTCCTAGCTCCATATAGTTAGTGTGTCACAATCCATACTTTTTATTTCATCATTCATCTCTCACGCCATAACATCTTTTACCTTCACCATACTTACATTCTTTCCACAATATTATAAATTATTATCACCACGACACTTTCTGCACTTTCCTTCATTTGATTAAACCACAACAATCATCACTTTTCCATCACCTTCAAACCACTTTATCATAAACTACAACCTTTCATTTTCAATTTACATATGAATTTGTTTCCTTTAACATTGTTTGTGCATTTTCAGTCATCAATCAAAGTACTGCGAAGTTCTTACTAGAATCACGATCGGGTAACATTGTATATGACTCTGAACACATAATTGAGTTCATATCTTTTGGTATCAGAGCTATCCGATTCAATAAGCATATCATATGATTTTCTCTCTCCCTGGTTAGTAAAAAATAAAAAAAAATAAAGAAAACAAAAGAAAGAAAAAAGTTTAAAGAGGGATGGAGTAATTCTTTTCATCTTTAAGGTAAAAAATATTTACTTCATCTTTAGATTTCATTATTCAATTTCGTTACGTTTATTTACCATCTCTTTTTCCTTGTAACCAATTTCTTTTCAGTATCCTTACCACCTAGCCACACTTGTTTTAGACAAAAGGTCACAAGACCACTTCAAATCTTGAGGGAGTTCTCAAAGAACTTGAAAAGAAAAGCAAGAGGGGAAAAATACAGGAGAGCACGTTAAGGGTAAAAGCCATCTCGAGTGAAACACGGGTAAGAGTGACTTTTCCTTGGAGTGTATTGGTGAGATTTTGTGTTAGAGATGTCTATTTTTCATTTTTTATTACTAATCATGTCTCAAACTTTTATAGACAAATCTCATATTTCAGGAGGTGACACCAAAATGATAGTGGTGCACCAAACTTGCAAATGCAAGTCATCACATGAGAGATAAGGAGTTTGTTTCAAAAGCATCTTGACCCAATCTCAAATAAACTAGAGAGAATGATCGAATGACCTTCTTGTTCACAAACCACTCCTCCGAAGATCAAAAAGCAAGTAAATAGGAGATACGACACTTAACGTGTTTCTAATTCTACATCCAATTGGAGAGAAAGATCTTACAAAGAGGGTACCAATTTTCGAATAAGAAGCAATGTCAGAAGTTCAACACGGAGTGAGCTAAGCAGTTTTGCATCTTTCAGTCTAGCTTGTCTTCAAGAGTGTTTTGACAATTTTGTCAAAGAAACACAATTGCAAGAACAACTAGAAAAATGAAATATTTGCAAAAAATAAATAGAAATAAGAGTTGAAAAGTAAATTTAGGGAGAAGAAAAAGAATTTTGTAAAGAGGGGAAAGAGGATATTTTCGAAAAAAAGAGAAAGAGAGTGAAATTCAAAAAAAAATTTAAAAAGAATATGAAAGTGAAAATGATGAGTTTGAAAAAGAAATTGTTTGTACAAAAGAGAGAGAGAGTCAAATTTCATTTTGCACTAACAACCTTAACCATTCTTCTTCTATTTTTGCATTTTTATTGTAGTAGGATGACGAGAAGAGCACTTCAAACACATTGCCAACCCTAAAGATGATCAAACATCATCCATGCTTTAATCATTTATCAAAGGAGGATCCATTGAAGTTTTCTATCACCAAAGAATCGGTACCTAATAAGATCATCAAGCATCCTCCATGGTTTGATTTTTCCATTTCTTTTGTTATTGAATTTTTTACTTCTAACTTTGATTTGCTTTACAAAGGGATGATTCAAAAACAATGAATTGATATATTGAGTTGTGAGGATAAGTTTTTTGTAATATTGAGATGAAATTGCCACTCTTAATTTTTCAAACAGGTATTTTGAAGCAAAAGCTATCCACCTACTCAAGAGCCATCATATGGAAGGGAAAGAAAATTGAAGATAGTGTAGCCTACCTACTTGAAGGAGTTCAAAGGTCAAGACTCTCCACCCACCCTCATGATGATTCAAAGGAACACAAAGAAGGAGTGCAAAGAACATATACCTATTCGGATGAACAACGTGTAAATGAAGTGCACAAGCAAGTAAAACTTAATTCCAAAGAATGGAGTTTGTGTAAAACAAGATTGAAGAAGTTTCGAGCTAAAAGGAAGTTGAGATTGTTTTCTTTTGTAGCAAGCGTCAATTTGGGGACAAATCGCATTAAAGATGGAGAGAATGATGTGATCCAAACTAGCCCTCACTTTTGTCTTGATATGATTAAATCAATGAAGTTCACCAAGGCTGCTTCAAAGGGAGTTCTACCTTCATCCTATACCTGCTCATTTATGCACTATATTTTATCATATGTTTGTATTTACCTCTTAGGATATGCTTATCATATGATATCATTCATTGTATGAATTTGCATGATTTTATTAATTGCATGACATTCATAGTATTTAATAAGTGTGTTGTTCATTTAAGCCTGCATTGCATTTAAAGCATCTAGTTCATTTAGGGAAGTAGTTCATTTATGCATATTTAGATCATTTAGTAAGGTACTTCATTCATGCATCTAGTTCATTGCATAAGTTTAGTTCATTAATTAAACTAGTTCATTCATCAAACTAGTTCATTTATTAGATAACTCTTAATTGTTTCATGCATGTTTTAAATAAAGATTGAATAAATTTCACCTTTGTGTCTAGGTGCATGAGAGAAGTTGAATAGTTTCATCAGATGCAAGAATATCCGTTAGAATGTCTTCAAATTCTAGATGAGATACAAATATTCTTGGTTGAAGAAATAAAATGGGCATTATTCCTCTATCTCTTAGCTTTCCAATGCCTTTTAAATCACTTTTTATCCGATATCAGCAGCTTGAGATATGATCAATTTATTGAAGACTGTGCAGGCTGGAATTTTTTTATGGGAATTTTATGCATGGATGATTTGGATGAGTTTGAGCCAAGGAAGAGTCCTTTCATCTTCTACTAAGAGACAAGCAATTTATGGCCATCTTAATTCACCAATTCAAGGCATTCAAGGTTGATGTTATCACCCATTGAAGGCCATTCATGTTCAAGCAAGGGGACATGCAATAACCAACATTCAAAACTTAGCATTCAAGGCCTTATCATCTTTTGAAGGCTGATCATATTCTACAAGGGAACAAGAAATGAAGGCTGATTTTATTTCATTTAACCACCAAATTAAGTGATAAAATCAACAAGGAATTTGAAGAGACAAGCTGATTTTGACCTGTAGGATGTACACATTCATCCTATGACGTCATTTATTCTCTCTTCTTCCATTTGTAAGCAAAGTAAGGCAACCCAAGAGTCACCCCTCCTTTTTGGATGAATTTAAGACTGAAATTATCTCAAATTAAAGCTTAATTCATCCATTTTCAATCTACATGGCCAGCCATCAAATGATAAGAAGAATGACAAGTCATTTAATTGAATTCAATTGTATTTAGGAGATTGTTTTATTTTAATTGTAGAAATCTTTATATGGTGCCTATCAACAGTATAAATAGGCACATCCATGGAATTTGTACTAAGAACTTTTTTCATAATAAACTATCTGAAAGGTTACTTTCATTTAAGTTGGATTATAAATCTATCGGTTTATTGTCATCTTGAAGACTTCCTCCATTTCATTTTTTTATAGCGTTGGTTCTTAGCTCACCTATAGCTAGTGGATCACGTTCCACTCTCTATCACTTCGATTTCATCTCTGTATATTATTGGTTCCTAGCTCCATATAGCTAGTGTGTCACAATCCATACTTTTTATTTCATCATTCATCTCTCACGCCATAACATCTTTTACCTTCACCATACTTACATTCTTTCCACAATATTATAAATTATTATCACCACGACACTTTCCGCACTTTCCTTCATTTGATTAAACCACAACAATCATTACTTTTCCATCACCGTCAAACTACTTTATCATAAACTACAACCTTTCATTTTCAATTTACTTATATGAATTTCTTTCCTGTAACATTGTTTGTGCATTTTCAGTCATCAATCAAAGTACTGCGAAGTTCTTACTAGAATCACGATCGGGTAACATTGTATATGACTCTGAACACATAATTGAGTTCATATCATTTGGTATCAGAGCTAGCCGATTCAATAAGCGTATCATATTATTTTCTATCTCCCTGGTTAGTAAAAAATAAAAAAATAAAGAAAAAAAAAGAAAGAAAAAAGTTTAAAGAGGGATGGAGTAATTCTTTTCATCTTTAAAGAAAAAAATATTTACTTCATCTTTAGATTCCATTATTCAATTTCGTTACGTTTATTTACCATCTCTTTTTCCTTGTAGCCAATTTCTTTTCAGTATCCTTGCCACCTAGCCACACTTGTTTTAGACAAAAGGTCACAAGACCACTTGAAATCTTGAGGGAGTTCTCAAAGAACTTGAAAAGAAAAACAAAAGGGGAAAAATGCAGGAGAGCACGTTAAGGGTAAAAGCCATCTCTAGTGAAACACGGGTAGGAGTGACTTTTCCTTGGAGTGTATTGGTGATGTCTATTTTTCATTTTTTATTACTAATCATGTCTCGAACTTTTATAGGCAAATCTCATATTTCAGGAGGTGACGACCAAAATGATAGTGGTGCACCAAACTTGCAAATGCAAGTCATCACATGATAGATAAGGAGTTTATTTCTAAAGCATCTCGACCCAAACTTAAATAAATTAGAGAGAATGATCGAATGACCTTCTTGTTCATAAGCCCCTCCTCCGAAGATCAAAAAGCAAGTAAATAGGAGATACAACACTTAACCTGTTTCTAATTCTACATCTAATTGGAGAGAAAGATCTTACAAAGAGGGTACCAATTTTCGAATAAGAAGCAATGTTAGAAGTTCAACACGGAGTGAGCTATGCAATTTTGCATCTTTCAGTCTAGCTTGTCTTCAAGAGTGTTTTGAAAATTTTGTCAAAGAAACACAATTGCAAGAACAACTAGAAAAATGAAATATTTGCAAAAAAGAAATAGAAATAAGAGTTGAAAAGTAAATTGAGGGAGAAGAAAAAGAATTTTGTAAAGAGGGGAAAGAGGATATTTTCGAAAAAAAGAGAAAGACAGTGAAATTCAAAAATAAATTTAAAAAGAATATGAAAGTGAAAAGGATGAGTTTGAAAAAGAAATTGTTTGTGCAAAAGAGAGAGAGAGAGTCAAATTTCATTTTGCACTAACAACCTTAACCATTCTTCTTCTATTTTTGCATTTTTATTGTAGTAGGATGACGAGAAGAGCACTTCAAACACATTGCCAACCCTAAAGATGATCAAACATCATCCATGCTTTAATCATTTATCAAAGGAGGATCCATTGAAGTTTTCTATAACCAAGGAATCAGTACCTAATAAGATCATCAAGCATCCTCCATGGTTTGATTTTTCCATTTCTTTTTTATTGAATTTTTTACTTATAACTTTGATTTTCTTTACAAAGGGATGATTCAAAAATAATGAATTGATATATTGAGTTGTGAGGATAAGTTTCTTTGTAATATTGAGATGAAATTGCCACTCTCAAATTTTCAAACAAATGATTTGAAGCAAAAGCTATCAACCTAATTAAGAGCCATCATATGGAAGGGCAAGAAAATTAAAGATAGTGTAGCCTACCTACTTGAAGGAGTTCAAAGGTCAAGACTCTCCACCCACCCTCATGATGATTCAAAGGAACACAAAGAAGGAGTGCAAAGAACATATACATATTCGGATAAACAACGTGTAAATGAAGTGCACAAGCAAGTAAAACTTAATTCCAAAGAATGGTGTTTGTGTAAAACAAGAATGAAGAAGTTTCGAGCTAAAATGAAGTTGAGATTGTTTTCTTTTATAGCAAGCGTCAATTTGGGGACAAATCGCATTAAAGATGGAGAGAATGATGTGATCCAAACTAGCCCTCACTTTTGTCTTGATATGATTAAATCAATGAAGTTCACCAAGGCTGCTTCAAAGGGAGTTCTACCTTCATCCTATACCTGCTCATTTATGCACTATATTTTATCATATGTTTGTATTTACCTCTTAGGATATGCTTATCATATGATATCATTCATTGTATGAATTTACATGATTTTATTAATTGTATGACATTCATAGCATTTAATAAGTGTGTTGTTCATTTAAGCCTGTATTGCATTTAAAGCATCTAGTTCATTTAGGGAAGTAGTTCATTTATGCATATTTAGATCATTTAGAAAGGTACTTCATTCATGCATCTAGTTCATTGCATAAGTTTAGTTCATTAATTAAACTAGTTCATTCATCAAACTAGTTCATTTATTAGATAACTCTTAATTGTTTCATGCATGTTTTCAATTAAAGATTGAATAAATTTCACCTTTGTGTCTAGGTGCATAAGAGAAGTTGAATAGTTTCATCAGATGCAAGAATATCAGTTAGAATGTCTTCAAATTCTAGATGAGATACAAACATTCTTGGTTGAAGAAATAAATTGGGCATTATTCCTCTATCTCTTAGCTTTCCAATGCCTTTTAAATCACTTTTTATCCGATATCAGGAGCTTGAGATATGATCAATTTATTGAAGACTGTGCAGGTTGGAATTTTGTTATGGGAATTTTATGCATGGATGATTTGGATGAGGTTGAGCCAAGGAAGAGTCCTTTCATCTTCTACTAAGATACAAGCAATTTATAGCCATCTTAATAAACCAATTCAAGGCATTCAAGGTTGATGTTAACACCCATTGAAGGCCATTCATGTTAAAGCAAGGGGACATGCAATAACCAACATTCAAAACTTAGCATTCAAGGCCTTTATCATCTTTTGAAGGTTGATTATATTCTACAAGGGAACAAGAAATGAAGGATGATTTATTTCATTTAACCACCAAATTAAGTGATAAAATCAACAAGGAATTTGAAGAGACAAGCTGATTTTGACACGTAGGATGTACACATTCATCCTATGATGTCATTTATTCTCTTTTCTTTCATTTGCAAGCAAAGTAAGGCAACCCAAGAGTCACCCCTCCTTTTTGGATGAATTTAAGGCTGAAATTATCTCATATTAAAGCTTAATTCATCCATTTTCAATCTACATGGCCAACCATCAAATGATAAGAAGAATGACAAGTCATTTAATTGAATTCAATTGTATTTAGGAGATTGTTTTATTTTAATTGTAGAAACTCTTTATATGGTGCCTATCAACACTATAAATAGGCACATCCATGGAATTTGTACTAAGAACTTTTTTCATAATAAACTATCTGAAAGGTTACTTTCATTTAAGTTGGATTATAAATCTATCGGTTTATTGTCATCTTGAAGACTTCCTCCATTTCATTTTTTATAGCGTTGGTTCTTAGCTCACCTATAGCTAGTGGGTCACGTTCCACCCTCTATCACTTCGATTTCATCTCTGTATATTATTGTTTCCTAGTTCCATATAGCTAGTTTGTCACAATCCATACTTTTTATTTCATCATTCTTGTCTCACGCCATAACAACTTTTACCTTCACCATACTTACATTCTTTCCACAATATTATAAATTATTATCACCACGACACTTTCCCCACTTTCCTTCATTTGATTAAACCACAACAATCATCACTTTTCCATCACCTTCAAACCACTTTATCATAAACTACAACCTTTAATTTTCAATTTACTTATATGAATTTCTTTCTTGTAACGTTGTTTGTGCATTTTCAGTCATAAATCAAAGTACTGCAAATTTCTTACTAGAATCACGATCAGGTAACATCGTATATGACTCTGTACACATAATTTAGTTCATATCATTTGGTATCAGAGTTACCCGATTCAATAAGCGTTCATATTATTTTCTCTCTCCCTGTTAGTAAAAAAATAAAAAAAATAAAGAAAACAAAAGAAAGAAAAAAGTTTAAAGAGGGATGGAGTAATTCTTTTCATCTTTAAAGAAAAAAAATATTTACTTCATCTTTAGATTTCATTATTCAATTTTGTTACCTTTATTTACCATCTCTTTTTCCTTGTAGCCAATTTCTTTTCAGTATCCTTACCACCTAGCCACATTTGTTTTAGACAAAAGGTCACAAGACCACTTGAAATCTTGAGGGAGTTTTCAAAGAACATGAAAAGAAAAGAAAGAGGGGAAAAATGCATGAGAGCACGTTAAGGGTAAAAGCCATCTCGAGTGAAACACGAGTAGGAGTGACTTTTCCTTGGAGTGTATTGGTGTGATTTTGTGTTGGTGATGTCTATTTTTCATTTTTTATTACTAATCATGTCTCGAACTTTTATAGACAATTCTCATATTTCAGGAGGTGACGACCAAAATGATAGTGGTGCACCAAACTTGCAAATGCAAGTCATCACATGAGAGATAAGGAGTTTTTTTTCAAAAGCATCTCGACCCAATCTCAAAGAAATTAGATAGAATGATCGAATGACCTTCTTGTTCACAAACCCCTCCTCCGAAGATCAAAAAGCACGTAAATAGGAGATACGACACTTAAGTTGTTTCTAATTCTACATCCAATTGGAGAGAAAGATCTTACAAAGAGGGTACCAATTTTCGAATAAGAAGCAATGCCAGAAGTTTAACACGGAGGGAGCTAAGCAGTTTGGCATCTTTCAGTCTAGCTTGTCTTCAAGAGTGTTTTGACAATTTTGTCAAAGAAACACAATTGCAAGAACAACTAGAAAAATGAAATATTTGCAAAAAAGAAATAGAAATAAGAGTTGAAAAAGACATTGAGGGCGAAGAAAAAGAATTTTATGAAAGAGGGGAAAGAGGATATTTTCAAAAAAAAAAAAGAGTGAAATTCAAAAATAAATTTAAAAAGAATATGAAAGTGAAAAGGATGAGTTTGAAAAAGAAGTTGTTTGCGCAAAAGAGAGAGAGAGTCAAATTTCATTTTGCACTGACAACCTTAACCATTCTTCTTCTATTTTTGCATTTTTATTGTAGTAGGATGACGAGAAGAGCACTTCAAACACATTGCCAACTAAAGATGATCGAACATCGTCCATCCTTTAATCATGTTTCAAAGTAGGATCCATTGAAGCTTTCTATCACCAAGGAATCAGTACCTAATAAGATCATCAAGCATCCTCCATGGTTTGATTTTTCCATTTCTTTTGTTATTGAATTTTTTACTTCTAACTTTGATTTGCTTTACAAAGGGATGATTCAAAAACAATGAATTGATATATTGAGTTGTGAGGATAAGTTTCTTTTCAATATTGAGATGAAATTGCCACTCTCAATTTTGCAAACAGATGATTGGAAGCAAAAGCTATCCACCTACTCAAGAGCCATCATATGGAAGGGCAAGAAAATTAAAGATGGTGTAGCCTACCTACTTGAAGGAGTTCAAAGGTCAAGGCTTTCCACCCACCCTCATGATGATTCAAAGGAACACAAAGAAGGAGTGCAAAGAACATATACCTATTTGGATGAACAACGTGTAAATAAAGTGCACAAGCAAGTAAAACTTAATTCCAAACAATGGTGTTTGTGAAAACAAGAATGAAGAAGTTTCGAGCTAAAAGGAAGTCAAGATTGTTTTCTTTTGTAACAAGCGTCGCTTTTGGGACAAATCGCATTAAAGTGGGAGAGAATTATGTAATCCCAACTAGCCCTAACTTTTGTCTTGATTTGATTAAAATAAGGAAGTTCACCAAGGCTGATTCAATGGGAGTTCTACCTTACTTCATCCTATACCTGCTCATTTATGCACTATAGTCTATCATATGTTTGTATTTACCTCTTTGGATATGCTTATCATATGATATCATTCATAGTATGAATTTGCATGAGTTTTATTAATTACATGACATTCATAGCATTTAATAAGTGTTGTTCATTTAAGCATGAATTGCATTTAAAGCATCTAGTTCATTTAGGGAAGTAGGTCATTTATGCATATTTAGATCATTTAGTAAGGTACTTCATTCATGCATCTAGTTCATTGAATAAGTTTAGTTCATTAATTAAACTAGTTCATTCATCAAAATAGTTCATTTATTAGATAACTCTTAAATGTTTCATGCATGTTTTCAATTAAAGTTTGAATAAATTTCACCTTTGTGTCTAGGTGCATGAGAGAAGTTGAATAGTTTTATCAGATGCAAGAATATCAGTCAGAATGTCTTCAAATTCTGGATGAGATACATACGTTCTTTGTTGAAGAAATCAATTGGGACTCATTCCTCTATCTCTTAGCTTTCCAACGCCTTATAAATAACGTTTTATCCGATATCAGGAGCTTGAGATATGATCGATTTATTGAAGACTGTGCAAGCTGGAATTTTGTTACTGGAATTTTATGCATGGATGATTTGGATGAGTTTGAGCCAAGAAAGAGTCCTTTCATCTTCTACCAAGAGACAAGCAATTTATGGCCATCTTAATTCACTAATTCAAGGCATTCAAGGTTGATATTATCACCCATTGAAGGCTATTCATGTTCAAGCAAGGGGACATGCAATAACCAACATTCAAAACTTACCATCAAGGCATTTATAAACTTTTGAAGGCTGATCATATTCTACAAGGGAACAAGAAATGAAAGCTGATTTTATTTCATTTAACCACAAAATTAAGAGATAAAATCAACAAGGAATTTGAAGAGACAAGCTGATTTGGACACGTATGATGTACACATTCATCCTATGACGTCATTTACTCTCTTTTCTTCTATTTGCAAGAAAAGTAAGGCAACCTAATAGTCACCCCTCCTTTTTGGATGAATTTAAGGCTGAAATTATCTCAAATTAAAGCTTAATTCATCCATTTTCAATCTTCATGGCCAGCCATCAAATGATAAAAAGAATGATAAGTAATTTAATTTAATTCAATTGTATTTAGGAGATTGTTTTATTTTAATTGTAGAAACTCTTCACATGGTTCCTATCAACACTATAAATAGGCACATCCATGACATTTGTACTAAGAACGTTTTTCACAATAAACTATTTGAAAGGTTGCTTTCATTTTTGTTCTTGGATTAGAACTCTATCGGTTTATTTTCATTTTGAAGCCTTCCTCCATTTCATTTTTTTATAGCGTTGGTTCCTATTTCACCTATAGCTAGTGGGTCACGTTCCACCCTCTATCACTTCGATTTCACCTTTCTATATTGTTGGTTCCTTGCTCCATATAGCTAGTGGGTCATAATCCATACTTTTTATTTCATCTCTCATGCCATAACATCGTTTACCTTCACCATACTTACATTCTTTCCACAATATTATAAATTATTATCACCACGACACTTTCCCCACTTTCCTTCATTTGATTAAACCACAGCAATCATCACTCTTCCATCACCTTCAAACCACTATATCATAAACTACAACATTTCATTTTCAATTTACTTATATGAATTTCTTTCTTGTAACGTTGTTTGTGCATTTTCAGTCTTTAATCAAAGTACTGCAAAGTTCGTACTAGAGTCACGATCGGGTAACATCGTATATGACTCTAAACACATAATTGAGTTCATATCATTTGGTATCAGAGCTAGCCAATTCAATAAGCGTATTATATCATTTTCTCTCTCCCTGGTTAGTAAAAAAATTAAAAAAAATAAAGAAATCAAAAGAAAGAAAAATGTTTAAAGTGGGAGGGTGTAATTCTTTTCATCTTTAAAGAAAAAAAAATATATACTTCATCTCAAGATTTCATTATTCAATTTTATTACCTTTATTTACCATCTCTTTTTCCTTGTAGCCAATTTCTTTTCAGTATCCTTGCTACCTAGCCACACTTGTTTTAGCCAAAAGGTCACAAGACCACTTGAAATCTTGAGGGAGTTCTCAAAGAACTTGAAAAGAAAAGCAAGAGCGGAAAAATGCACGAGAGCACGTTAAGGGTAAAAGCCATCTCGAGTGAAACACGGGTAGGAGTGACTTTTCCTTGGAGTGTATTGGTGAGATTTTGTGTTGGTGATGTCTATTTTTCATTTTTTTATTACTAATCGTGTCTCAAACTTCTATAGACAATTCTCATATTTCAAGAGGTGACTACCAAAATAATAGTGGTGCACCAAACTTGCAAATGCAAGTCATCACAAGAGAGATAAGGAGTTTGTTTCAAAAGCATCTCCACCCAATCAAAAAGAAATTAGAGCGAATGATCGAACAACCTTCTTTTTCACAAACCCCTCCACCGAAGATCAAAAGGGAAGTAAATAGGAGATACGACACTCGACCTATTCCTAATTCTACATCCTATTAGAGAGAAAGATCTTACAAAGAGGGTACCAATTTTCGAATAAGAAGCAATGTCAGAAGTTCAACACGGAGTGAGCTAAGTAGTTTTGCATATTTCAGTCTAGCTTGTATTCAAGAGTGTTTTGACAATTTTGTCAAAGAAACACAATTGCAAGAATAACTAGAAAAATGAAATATTTGCAAAAAGGAAATAGAAATAAGAGTTAAAAAAGACATTGAGAGTGGAGAAAAAGAATTTTGGGAAAGAGGGGAAAAAGGATATTTTAGAAAAAAAAGAGAAAGAGAGTGAAATTGAAAAAGAAATTTAAAAAAGAATATGAGAGTGAAAATGATGAGTTTGAAAAAGAAATTTTTTGTGCTAAAGAGAGAGAGAGAGTCAAATTTCATTTTGCACTAACAACCTTAACCATTCTTCTTCTATTTTTGAATTCTTATTGTTGCATGATGACGAGAAGAGCACTTCAAGAGACATTTCAAACACATTGTCAACCCTAAAGATGATCAAACATCATCCATTCTTTAATCATGTTTCAAAGGAGGATCCATTGAAGTTTTCTATCACCAAGGAATCAGTACCCAATAAGATCATCAAGCATCCTCCATGGTTTGATTTTTCAATTTCTTTTGTTATTGAATTTTTTACTTCTAACTTTGATTTGTTTTACAAATGGATGATTCAAAAATAAGGAATTGATGTATTGAGTTGTGAGGATAAGTTTCTTTGCAATATTGAGATTAAATTACCACTCTCCATTTTGTAAACAGATGATTTGAAGAAAAAGCTATCCACCTACTCAAGATCCATCATATGGAAGGGCACAAAAATTAAATATGGTGTAGCCTACCTACTTGAAGGAGTTCAAAGGTCAAGACTCTCCACCCACCCTCATGATGATTCAAAGGAACACAAGGAATGAGTGCAAAGAACATATACCTATTCGGATGAACAACGTGTAAATGAAGTGCACAAGCAAGCAAAACTTAATTACGAAGAATGGTGTTTGTGTAAAACAAGAATGAAGAAGTTTTGAGCTAAAAGGAAGTCGTGATTGTTTTCTTTTGTAGCAAGCGTCGATTTGGGGACAAATTACATTAAAGAGGGAGAGAATGATGTGATCCCAACTAGCTCTATCTTTTGTCTTGGTCTGATTAAATCAATGAAGTTCACCAAGGCTGATTAAAAGGGAGTTCTACCTTACTTCATCCTATACCTGCTCATTTATGCACTATATTTTATCATATGTTTTTATTTACCTCTTAGGAAAAGCTTATCATATGATACCATTCATTGTATGAATTTGCATGAGTTTTATTAACTGCATGACATTCATAGCATTTAATAAGTGTGTTGTTCATTTAAGCATGCATTGTATTTATAGCATCTAGTTCATTTAGGGAAGTGGTTCATTTATGCATATTTAGATCATTTAGTAAGGTACTTAATTCATGCATCTAGTTCATTGAATAAGTTTAGTTCATTAATTAAACTAGTTTATTCATCAAACTAGTTCATTTATTAGATAACTCTTAATTGTTTCATGCATGTTTTCAATTAAAGATTGAATTAATTTCAGCTGTGTTTAGGTGCATGAGAGAAGTTGAATAGTTTCATCAGATGCAAGAATATCAGTCAGAATGTCTTAAAGTTCTTGTCTCACGCCATAACAACTTTTACCTTCACCATACTTTTTATTTCATCATTCTTGTCTCACGCCATAACAACTTTTACCTTCACCATACTTACATTCTTTCCACAATATTATAAATTATTATCACCACGACACTTTCCCCACTTTCCTTCATTTGATTAAACCACAGCAATCATCACTCTTCCATCACCTTCAAACCACTATATCATAAACTACAACATTTCATTTTCAATTTACTTATATGAATTTCTTTCTTGTAACGTTGTTTGTGCATTTTCAGTCTTTAATCAAAGTACTGCAAAGTTCGTACTAGAGTCACGATCGGGTAACATCGTATATGACTCTAAACACATAATTGAGTTCATATCATTTGGTATCAGAGCTAGCCGATTCAATAAGCGTATCATATGATTTTCTCTCTCCCTGGTTAGTAAAAAATAAAAAAATAAAGAAAACAAAAGAAAGAAAAAAGTTTAAAGAGGGATGGAGTAATTCTTTTCATCTTTAAAGAAAATATATTTACTTCATCTTTAGATTCCATTATTCAATTTCGTTACGTTTATTTACCATCTCTTTTTCCTTGTAGCCAATTTCTTTTCAGTATCCTTGCCACCTAGCCACACTTGTTTTAGACAAAAGGTCACAAGACCACTTGAAATCTTGAGGGAGTTCTCAAAGAACTTGAAAAGAAAAGCAAAAGGGGAAAAATGCAGGAGAGCATGTTAAGGGTAAAAGCCATCTCTAGTGAAACACGGGTAGGAGTGACTTTTCCTTGGAGTGTATTGGTGATGTCTATTTTTCATTTTTTATTACTAATCATGTCTCGAACTTTTATAGACAAATCTCATATTTCAGGAGGTGACGACCATAATGATAGTGGTGCACCAAACTTGCAAATGCAAGTCATCACATGAGAGATAAGGAGTTTGTTTCAAAAATATCTCGACCCAATCTCAAAGAAGTTAGAGCGAATGATTGAATGACCTTCTAGTTCACAAACCCCTCCACCGAAGATCAAAAGGCAAGTAAATAGGAGATACGACACTCGACCTGTTTCTAATTCTACATCCAATTGGAGAGAAAGATCTTACAAAGAGTGTACCAATTTTTGAATAAGAAGCAATGTCAGAAGTTTAACACGGAGTGAGCTAAGCAATTTTGCATCTTTCAGTCTAGCTTGTCTTCAGGAGTGTTTTGGCAATTTTGTCAAAGAAACACAATTGCAAGAACAACTAGAAAAATGAAATATTTTTGCAAAAAAGAAATAGAAATAAGAGTTGAAAAAGGCATTGAGAGTGGAGAAAAAGAATTTTGTGAAACAGGGGAAAGAGGATATTTTAGGAAAAAAAGAGAAAGAGAGTGAAATTGAAAAAGAAATTTAAAAAGAATATGAGAGTGAAAATGATGAGTTTGAAAAAGAAATTATTTGTACAAAAGAAAAAGAGAGTCAAATTTCATTTTGCAGTAACAACCTTAACCATTCTTTTTCTATTTTTGAATTTTTATTGTTGAATGATGGCGAGAAGAGCACTTCAAGAGACATTTTAAACACATTGCCAACCCTAAAGATGATCGAACATCGTCCATATTTTAATCATGTTTCAGAAGATGATCCATTGAAGTTTTCTATCACCAAGGAATCGGTACCCAATAAGATCATCAAGCATCCTCCATGGTTTGATTTTTCCATTTCTTTTGTTATTGAATTTCTTACTTCTGACTTTGATTTTCTTTACAAAGGGATGATTAAAAAACAAGGAATTCATGTATTGAGTTGTTAGGATAAGTTTCTTTGCATTATTGAGATGAAATTTCCACTCTCCATTTTGCAAACAGATGATTTGAAGCATAGCTATCCACCTACTCAAGAGCCATCATATGGAAGGAGTTCAAAGGTCAAGACTCTCCACACACCCTCATGATGATTCAAAGGAACACAAGGAAGGAGTGAAAAAAACATATACCTATTCGGATGAACAACGTGTAAATGAAGTGCACAAGCAAGCAAAACTTAATTCCAAAGAATGGTATTTGTGTAAAACAAGAATGAAGAATTTTTGAGCTAAAAGGAAGTTGAGATTGTTTCTTTTATAGCAAGCGTCGATTTGGGGACAAATCACATTAAAGAGGGAGAGAATGATGTGATCCCAACTAGCCCTAACTTTTATCTTGATCTGATTAAATCAATGAAGTTCACCAAGGCTGATTCAAAGGGAGTTCTACCTTACTTCATCCTATACCTGCTCATTTATGCACTATATTTTATCATATGTTTGTATTTACCTCTTAGGATATGTTTATTATATGATATCATTCATTGTATGAATTTGTATGAGTTTTATTAATTGCATGACATTAATTGCATTTAATTAGTGTGTTGTTCATTTAACCATGCATTGCATTTAAAGCATCTAGTTCGTTTAGGGAAGTAGTTCATTTATGCATATTTAGATCATTTAGTAAGCTACTCCATTCATGCATCTAGTTCATTGAATAAAGTTAGTTCATTAATTAAACTATTTCATTCATCAAACTAGTTCATTTATTAGACAACTCTTAATTGTTTCATGCATGTTTTCAATTAATGATTGAAGAAAGTTCACCTTTGTGTCTATGTGCATGAGAGAAGTTGAACTGTTTCATTAGATGCAAGAATATCAGTCAGAATGTCTTCCAATTCTGGAAGCCAAAAAGATGTTCTTGGTTGCAAAAATAAATTGGGCATTATTCATGTATCTCCTATCTTTCCAACTCCTTTTGAATCACTTCAATTTGATATCGGGAGCTTGAGATATGATTGATTTACTAAAGATAGTGCAGGCTGGAATTTTGTTATGGGAATTTTATACATGGATGATTTGGATTAGTTTGAGCGAAGGAAGAGTCCTTCCATCTTCTACCAAAAGATAAACAATTTATGGTCATCTTAATTCACAAATTCAAGGCATTTAAGGTTGATGTTATCACCCATTGAAGGTCATTCATGTTCAACCAAGGGGACATGCAATAACCAACATTCAAAACTTAGCATTGAAGGCCTTTATCATCTTTTGAAGGATGATCATATTCTTCAAGGGAACAAGAAATGAAGGATGATTTTATTTTATTTAACCACCAAATTAAGTAATAAAATCAGCAAAGAATTTGAAGAGACAAGCTGATTTGGACATGTAGGATGTCCACATTCATCCTATTACTTCATTTATCCTCTTTTCTTCCATTTCCAAGAAAAGCAAGGAAGCCCAAGAGTCACCCCTCCTTTTTGGACGAATTTAAGGCTGAAATTATCTGAAATTAAAGCTTAAATAATCCATTTTCAATCTACATGGCCAGCCATCAAACGATAAGAAGAATGTCAAGTCATTTAATTGAATTAAATTGCATTTAGGTGATTGTTTTATTTTAATTGTAGAAACTCTTCATATGTTGCCTATCAACACTATAAATAGGCATATCCATGGCATTTGTACTAAGATCTTTTTTCATAATAATCTCTTTGAAAGGTTGCTTTCATTTTATTTATTGGATTAGAACTCTATCAGTTTCTTGTCAGTCTTGAAGCCTTTCTCCATTTCATTTTTTATAACATTGGTTCCTAGCTCACCTATAGCTAGTGGGTCACGTTCCACCCTCTATCACTTCGATTTCATCTTTGTATATTGTTGGGTCCTAGCTCCATATAACTAGCGGGTCACAATCCATACTTTTTGTTTCATCATTCATCTACCATTCCATAACATCTTTTACCTTCACCATACTTCTATTCTTTCCAGATTATAAACTATTATCACCACGACACTTTCCCCACTTTCCTTCATTTGATTAAACCACAACAACCATCACTCTTCCATCACCTTCAAACCACTTTTTCATAACCTACAACCTTTCATTTTCAATTTACTTTTATCAATTTCTTTCTTGTAACATTGCTTATGCATTTTCAGTCTTCAATCAAAGCAGTGCAAAGTTTTTACTAGAATCATGATCGGGTAACATCGTATATGACTCGAAACACATAATCAAGTTCATATCAAGTCTTATGCAGACTTGAAGCGAAAAGAGAATGTATTTCCTGAAGTCGATAAAGTTTATCTTAAAGTATCACCTTGAAAAAAGATTTTACATTTTAGGCGTAAAGAAAAATTAAGTCCAAGATTCATTGGACCTTATGAGATCTTAAAGAGAGTAAGACTGGTGGCCTACCAGTTAGCATTACCTCTGGAGTTAGACAAAGTTCATAATGTTTTTCATGTGTCGATGCTTAGAAAGTATCGATGAGATCTTTCACATGTCTTTGCATCGGAGGAAATTGAGATTCGACCAGATTTGGCTTATAAAGAAAAACCCGCATAGATTTTGGCTCAAGAAAACAAAGAATTGTGTAGCAAGACGATTCCTTTTGTTAAAGTGTTTTTGGCGAAATCATAAAGTCGAGGAAGTTACTTGGGAAAGAGAGGAGGACATGAGGAAACAATATCCACAACTCTTCACATTTGGTACGTCTTAAAATTTGAGGATGAATTTTATTTAAGGGGGAGAGTTGTAATACCCCAAATTTGGTTAGTGACCAAAATAAAAAATTTGAAAGTTAAGTAGCCAAAGTATAAACTTTGGTAAAGTTTAGGGACTAAAGTGTAATTTTAGAATTTTATGCAATCTGGCTTTGTAAATGAATAGTTTACCCCAAAAATGATGTTTCTGTGGAATTAGATTTTTTTGTATGTGTTAAAAATATTTTGATGTTTCGATATAACAAATTGAGTATTGTTGAATTTTAAGATTTTATAATTATTTTTAAAGTATATTCGATTCAATTATTCGAATATCACAAATATTACTCCAAGTTTTTCAAAGGTCAATTTCAAACCTTACTAAAGTGTAAAATTGTGTTTTAAACTTAAAATATTTTTGAAACAATTTTTACAAAGTATTTCGAACCTTAATTGAGCCAAAAATCAATTTTAAGAAGGGATGTACTGATGCACTCTTTGGTGTATCGATGCACACCCTATTTTGAATGCGTTTTGTGTACCAAGGCACAGACCATGCATCGATGCACTCAAGGTTTTTTGAAACATTGAATGCATTTTATGTACCGACAGACGCACTCCTGGCTCTTTTGAAACATCGAATGTAATTAGTGTACCGATGCACCCCTAGTGTACCGATGCACTAAGTCTTATAACGGTCGAAATATTTGAATTTTACACATAGTGTGTCGATGCACCTTAATGGTGTATCGATGCACACACGCTCCTAACTGTTTTATTTAATAGTTTTCACACAATAACAACTCTATTGACTTCACCAATGATCCCCAACGTTTAGAAGTGATTCAAGGAGTATTTAAACAAGCTTAGGAGCCATTGATCAACAACAATTAAGAAGAGAAGCTAGAGAATTAAAGAGAAAGCATCAAACCTCAAGTTTGAGCATTTCAAGCCAAATTTTCATTCAATATTCATTTTTCTTTCAAGAACACCATTTGTACTCAATTATATTCATTCTTGAGTGTTATTTCTTTCTTCTAGAATTGTGCAAACATCTTACCTTGTGAGGTTTTTCTATAAGTTTGCAAATTTGTGTATTTCTCTTTGGGAGAGAATTTCTCAAGAATTTGGGGTATAATTCTTGAGGGAGTTGTAAGGTTACTCTTTGTCCCTAAAAGAAAGAATAAATTAGTGAATTTGTTGGAAAATCCTTAGTGTGGATAGCTAAGATAGTAGACGTAGACTTTGGTTGAGAAAGTCGAACCACTCTAAATCGCTGTGCAAATATTTTCTATTTTCTGCAAAAGCTTTCACCTAAATTTTAATTTCCAATTCACCCCCTCTTAGCTATTTCGTAGATCGATTAACTCAACATTATGGATTTTGTATTAAAAGCTATAAATCGATAAAGTTTGAGAAAAATTTGATAAATCGAATTGAATAGAAATTTTGGGAAAATTGAAGGATGGTAAATTATACTTAGAAATATTATTTCCACATTTTAAAATGATAAAAAATAATATAAACCATGGGATTTGAGGATTTAATTCCATGTTAAATCGGGACCATTGGGTTAAAGTGGGAAGATTAAAATTTTTGGAAAGTTGCATAGACAAAATGGTTAAGTGTGAAATATTTTGTTCATCTTTGACTTTTGGAAGATGATAAGGTTGTGGTGTCTTGGTTTTATGGTAAATATGAAGTTTCATTAAGGGTAAACTTATCTTTTCCCAATTAAATGAATTTAATATCCATTTAAGCTTAAATAAAAGTTAAATTAGCATGAAATTAATATGAATTTTCATGTCATCTTGTTCATCTTTCTTCTCCAAGTCGTCAACTTCATCCAAGGGTTAGAGAAAATTTATTTTCAATTTTTAAGCAATTTCCTTTGGATTTTGGGTTATGCCGTCAAATGAAAAATTATTCTACGTGAAAAACGCTATCTTTTGGTACTATTTATGCTTGCTAATCTAGCTTGATTTAAAAGATCCCAAATTCTAGGGTTTATGTTCATATTATGTTTTACGTAATTAATGATTAATCTTGATGTTTTTGAGGTGGTATATTCATTTTCAAGATTGCTTGATGAACCTAGAAATGTTTCCTTAAGATTCAATCACACTATATATTAGGGAACTTTGTATTTTGATGAAATTTGATTAGGGTTTTGATTTTAGAGATTATATAAGGTTGGATGGAGGTTTATTTCATGCTTGAATCGAATCAAAATCGAGCAAAATCATGAAACCCCTAGTTTCGAAACTTTGAAGCATTTGACCTTGGCTTAAATGGATAAGAAATTTTTTTAAAAAAATACATAAGGGCTGGAAATAATGTAGGAGGTATTCTAAAATCCTTAGAAAAATTTGGGGACCATTTGGTAATTTTGGAAAAATGGTGGGTTTTTGTATAATTGCTCAATAGTTGATGTATTATGCTGGAAATTACTATTTGGGAATTTAAATGAGTGTTAGGGTGTGAAATGGATCATTATGGAAGTTTGTGAAGTTTAGTGATTTATATACAATATTCGAATAGTTTAGGGTGTTTATATGTAATTATGCCTTTGTAAATATACTTGGGTGGTAATTATTTCAAAGCTGGAATTTGAAGTATTTTGATAGTCAATAAGTTTCAATATAATTATGGATATTGTTTTGGAAATGTATTTATGTTAGTACAATACTAACATATGTATCTATATAAATTTTTGACTTTGTACAGATCGTGACTGACTTTATGTTTGAAGCTAATTGATTATAAATGAACAAGTTGGAAGTTTAGTGGGGCTAATATTTTGCTATATATTTATAAAGTGTCAAGGTGAGTGCAATGCATGCATGATAATATACATGGATGTTTTATACATCAATGGAAAGACTTGTAATGAGTCTACCTTATTTATATTAGCTTGAAATTTCTGTCATTCATCATATTATTGGAATATACTAAATATTTCAAGATTAAAAATTATAATGAATTGATTACTCATATTATGATGATATGACATGGATGATAAATTGGATACGAACTGCCCATCACTAAAACCATATTAATAAATGTTTTCATGGATGACTAAATTCATAACTAGATTCCAAGTATTTTATTAGGGTTCAGTGGTATTAATGGCATGCGATAGAGTCTAGCAGCTACAAATTTAGGTAGTACTGGAGTGTCTAACGAGGACATTAGTACAAGCCCGGTGGGCAAGGCCCGACCTCAGCACTACGGTGCTTTGTTAGAAGATCATGGCTCGACCTCAGCACTATTGTGCAATATTTGACTCTTTTATAGGGTTCCATGTGGATTAATATTTTGGGCTATGGTTTATTGGAAATATTCTATAAATACTATTATATTCTTATAGCAGTGCGAGGGAAATGAATGTAAAAGTGTTCATATCACGTTATTGATGACGTTTATTTTATGCATGTGATGTATTGCACAGTTTAATAATTTAAATTGCCTCACTAAGTATATATTTAGCATGTGATGATTTTCACGCGTAGGTAAACACCAAACATCGATGAGTATATTACAATATCAGTAAGACATCATTTGATGTGATTTTGACTTAGTGGAATGTACTTATGAATGTCCTAGTTTCTTTGTTTTAACGATTTTGGAATTGGTTTGTAATGGCTAAACTAAATTGTGTTACTCTATTTCACTATGGATAGTATTAATCAGTATTATTATGAAAAGATTTGTTTTATATTAATATAAGTTTTAAATATCATGTGATAGTTTTATGTGGTTTAGTATTTTATAATAATAACTACAATTTGGAGAAATAATTTTTAATCACTTTTGCGATGAAAAATATTTTAATTAATTCATGTGACATCTATAACCTGTATTATCATAAGTATACGGGTCGTAGGTGTTATAGTGCACAATAACATTAGTTCCTATCAAGTATGCCTTAAACTCATCAAACAAAATACTATGACAAGTAATTCTTTTTTAGTGGTTGTATAGTTTATATGTAATTCGTTAAGTGTGCTGCTAGCATAGTAAATGACATGAAAAATTTTACATCGCCCATGACATTGTCACTTGCATCACACATCAGTTCAAAGGAAGTTGTCCAGTTAGGTGGGACAAATATTGGCGTTGTAACAAGTATTTCCTTCAGCTCTGTAAACGCACTGTAACACTCTTTGTCAAACACGAAGGGTTGATTCTGCTGTAGCAGAAGACAAAGAGGCTTCAAAATTTTTTAGAAATCTTTGACAAAACATCTTAGAATCCTATATGCCCCAAAAAAACTCCTTATACCTTCACAGTGGTGGATGAAGGTAATTTTTTGATTACCTCAACCTTGGTTTTTTAGTCATCAATTCCCCTTTTGCGAAATCTTATGCCCTTGCACAATTTCTTTTGTCACCATAAAGTGGCATTTTCCCAGTTGTGCACTATATTGGCCTCTTCAAATCTCTTCATTACCTTAGCCAAATTACCAAGGTATTTATCGAAGTCGTCACCCGAGATAAAAAATCATCCATAATGATTTCCAAGAAGTCCTCTATCATATTTGAAAAATTTGCTAATATACACCTCTGAAATATTGTCACGGTATTGCAAAGTCTGAACAACATCCTTCTGAAGGAGTAGCTTATTTAAGGTCATGTGAAGGTGGTATTCTCCTAGTCTTCTAGTGCTATGACAATCTGATTATACCCTGAGTATCCATCGAAGAAGTAATAAAAGTATTTTTCTGCCAATCAATCTAACATCTGATCGATGAAGAGGAGGGAAAATGGTCCTTCCTAGTCACCTTATTTAGCTTTAGGCAGTCCATATAGATCTTTTAATTCGTAACAATGCTCGTCGGTAATAGTTGATTCTCATTGTTGCTTACCACGATTACGCCTCTTTTTTTGGCACGCATTGCACTGAGATGACCCATGAATTATTGGAGATAGGGTAAATCACACCATCATCGAGTCACTTGGTAATCTCCTTTATCAGCACTTTCTTCATTACGAGATTGAATCTCCTTTGGGTTTCCACAAAACTATTGTCACATTCATCTGACTGTATCTTGTGCATGCAGATTGTAGGGCTAATTCCCTTTAAGTCCACTATAGTCCAACCTAGAGCTTTCTTATGTTGTAACAAGACATTTATCAAATTACACTCTTACCCAGGGGTTAGACAATCAGATATAATAACAGGCAAAGTATCATCACTACCTAGATAAAAATATTTCAAATGTGATGGAAAAGGTTTAACTTCTAAGGTAGGTGCATGTTGTAGTGTAGGTTTTGGAGGAACAAATTCATCAAAGTCAATAGCTTCAAATCGTGCACATGGCCTAGCTAGAAGAAAGAAAGACTATTGCACCTTTGATTAAAATTCCTTTTTTCTACAATCACTTCATCTTCATTAAGTCTCTTATAGTCCTCCAGCTATAAAAAGTTACTGTAGTAGAACTTTGCAACCTTGTCCTCTATTATAGAGTCAATGTCTAACTCACATTAGTATTCTTTCGAGTCATCCACATACTTTAGTGTGTTGAAGACGTTGATCTTTACACTCTGATCGGCCACCTTCATTGTGAACTCTCCATTCTCGCAATCAATGAGAATATGACCAGTGGCTAAAAAATGATGCCCCATAATCATTGGCACATTGTCGTCGACCTTACAGTCAAGAATAAGAAAATCAATAGGAAATACAAACTTGTCAACCTTCACTATGACATCATCAACTCTGCTCTCGGGACATACATGAGATCGGTCAGCGAGTTGTAGGATCACAGTGGTAGGTCGAGCATTACCCATTCCAATCTTTAAGAACATAGACTTGGGCATCAAATTTGCACTTAACCCAAGGAAACACAGGGCTCTCCCCACATATTTATTACCGATAGAACATGGAATAACAAAGTTGTCAGGATCTTTTGTTGTGGTGATAGTTTCAAACTTTTCCACCTTTCTCTTCTGACAATGTCCTTGAGAAATTTGGCATATGTAGGCATTTGATCAATGGCCTCTAGGAGCGGGACATTGATGTATAGTTGTTCAAGGATGTCACTGAACTTCTTGAGGGAAGGATGATGGAGGTTTGACTTCTTCTACTACGGGTGGGGGAACAAATTTTTTACGTGACATTTGTTTGTGCTCCATCAGTAGAGTGATTGGTTGAACCCTCGTCCTTGTCCTTCTACATAGGTAATTCTTCTTGTACTTCAGGTTCTTGTTGCTCTTCAGATTTTTCTTGCACAATGTTATGGCGGGAATTTTCAACATATTTGTTATGACAGAAAGTTGGGCGGACACTGAATCCTTAACATCTAATTTGAAGGTCCCATGTGCCTTCCTTCCTGTTCCAAGCCTTGAAGAAGGAAATTTATATTCATTGTTAGTTATCCTGTCCAGTATGTCAAAGGCCTCTTCGAGTGATTTGTTAAGAAAAGTACCATTTGCTGAAGTATCTTACATCATACGAGTGGGTGCATTAACTCTATTATAGAACATCACGACGTGGGTCCAGTCATAGAATCTGTGGTTGGTGCATTTATGAAGCAAACTTTTATAATTATCCCAATACTCATACATCAATTCGTCATCAGCTTGAAGAAAACTTGCTATGTCATTTCTTATCTGAGTGTTCATGTTGGGTGGATTATACCGTAGTAAAATACTTTTACAAAGATCTGCCTAGGATTCCATTAGGCTGGATGGAACTCCACTAACCAAGCTATTGCTCAGTCACGCAAAGAATAAGGGAACAACTTTAGCTTTAACACATCTTTATGCACTCCTTGCTGCTTGAATGAGTCACAAACTTCCAAGAAGGCACGAATGTGTTGGCTTGCATCTTCGTTAGGCATGCCACCAAATTGGCCGATTGAGTTCAACATGTTGAACATGACGTGTTTAAGCTCGAAGTGGGATGCATGAATCTTAGATGCTAGGATCCCTAGGTTGAGATCGTTCAAAATAGGTGCTAAGTGATCTCGATTAGCTCACAATCTTGGTACAAGTCCTTCATTCTGAAATGTTACACCATTCGGATCTGCAAGATCTTGAACTCGTTAAACACTTTGGTTTGGTGGATTGTTTATGAATTGATTAGCATGTTCAGTGTATCATGTTTGATGAATTAAATGCTTGATCTCTGAAACTAGAGGATAAAGTGGTTTCTTGATAGTTTTTCAGGTCATACAATAGCAAAACCTAAAAAAGAAATAAAGAAAACTAACAAGTAAAACTAAAAACAAAACCTAATCAAAACTCTAGCTATAGCGAAACTTTAAAAATAACAGCTGCCAATCCCCGATAACGGCACAAAAAACTTGATCACATTTAAATATATAGTGTTGTGGCATGTCAATTTGTACAAGTATACACAATCGATGCAAGTAATACAGTAGTGAGTGAGTATCATCTCCACATGGATTAGAGGTACTTTAGAAGCAAGCTATAGAAAATAAAAGTTGTATATAAGTACGATGGTATAAACAAATGAAGGTAGAGTTATAGAAGTTAGTATATATACATGGTGATGGAAAGTTGTGGCAAGAATGAAGTGAAGTGGAGTAGAGTTGCTATGGTAAAAGTAAATGGAATTGTAAAAGTGTGTTGTGGCAAGAAATTAAGTAAAGTGCAAAAGTATGCTAAAGCAGTAAAATAAATTAAACCTTGGAAAATGATATTAGACTTGGAAACCTCACACAATCAAGCTTTCATGGAGGTAAATGGCATGGATTTTCTATGGCAATAATATTTTATGCTATGGATGATCTATGCTCCTATAAGTATATCACCCGATAGGATTTGCTGAAAATGCTCCTAAACTCTCTGAAGCAAGGAACCTAATAAACCTAATGCTATGATAATACCTCTCAGAGTGAACTGCAACACTAGCCTATCGACTAAGTCTTATCCCTTTTAGTCGAATGAAACTCTCTCCTTATCTCTTAGGTGGATTAGAACCTCTCCATCTCGGTTTGGCTCACTTGCTCACGTAGATCTGAGCTATCTCTCTCGATACTAGTGTATTTACTTAGAAAATATCAGTCTCTCAAAAGCTCTTACAAGAGTAAGCATATTACACTACAACAAATGGCAATCTCTCAAAAGCTCTTAAAATGCTACAGTGCATAAAGGTAAAAAAGTGAGCAAAATAACATTTAAAACATAAAATTTTGATTGTGTCACTACAAGAAATCTTTATTCTTACAACAAAATTATTTATCACTAAAAGTTCTAAATTTGTCACGATATATTTATTTTGACCAATTCTATTTGTTACCATGTTTGTTAGAAAACCCTTGACATGTGATGTATATTGTGACAAAATTATGTTCATTACCATTGTATAGTATTTATTGTAACAATGAAATCTCGTTAGTGAAATCAACTTATTGCAATAAAATATTTTGTCATAATCAATTAACCATTTCGTCACGAGAAGTACATTTTGTCATAATTAACTTATATTTTAACATCAAATATAAAGAGTTTTGTGACGAAAATACATATGGAAATAAAATTATTGTCACAATTTCTATTTTGTCACTAAATACAACTTACATAGACAAAATATTTGTTAAATAAAATATTTATTTTATCACAACAAATAAATTTCGTCTCAAGTAACTTAAATTATAACATCAAACAAAAAAGGTTTTCCTGACGAAACGACATATTACAACAAAATGTATGTTCTCACCAATATTATTTCGTTACTATATATTTTTTATAACGTTTTTCCTAAATAATTTTGTTACAATTTGTTATTGTGAAGGAATATTACTTGTCCCAATTTTTTATATTGAGAAATTAATATTTGTAATAAATTATTATTTTGATTAAATAAATTTGTCACAATTTTTTTATTTTGATAAAATATTTTGATGAAATAAATTTGACAAAACTTTTATTTTGACTAAATTTATACATTATTGTAGCTAAATAAATTTGTTACAATTTGATATTGTGAAAGAATGTAATTTATCATAATTTTTATATTGAGAAATTAATATTTGTTATAAATTGTTATTAAGAATAAACAAATTTGTCAAAAGTTGTTATTTTGAGAAAATATTGTGATGAAATATATTTGACTTAAATTTTTATTTTGACTAGATTTAATGTGTTATTGTAACAAAATAAATTTGTTATTGTGAAAAAATATTTGATAACTCCATAAAAAGACTTTATTTCTAGTATTTTTACTTAAGTTATTGCTCGTCTAAACCAAGTGATCATAGCATATTAATCACATTTAGTTCATTTAGGTTATAATTGCATGTGGTGGATAAGTTTTGCCTAGGCAAGATTTATTTGGTTTGACTGATGCTGCTGAGGAGAAAGGGCTAGTGTGGATTGTGTGTTTGTGTGCATGAAATTAACTTAGGAGGAACATTTTAGTCTTGACAATATATTTCGTGAGGGCTAGTGGAAAAGAAGACAAAAACAATGAGGAACAGATTTATCTTGCCAAGGCAAGCTTTATCTTGCAAGTCTGAAGTGGATCCGATGAATTGCTTGTCACATGCCAGTTGTACGACTACCCTCACGTGCAATCAAGCCCCCTAGATTTTGAAAACAACCAGTCACCTTTCCATTTTTTTATCTTGGACAATAAAACACATGTATTTAGTGAATATTTAATTATACGAAAACCTAGGAGATTTCCCTTAATAAATACTCAGTCATAGCCGCCAAAAAAAGGAGGAAAGTAAGTAAGAAGAGTTTTAACTAAAGCATGGTATGAGAAAATGTTGGTCAGAGATGTCACGACAGAGCCCCCTGTTTGAGAGTCGTTCTTCCTTTGTTCTTAATTTTTTTACTTTACTTTGGGGTTGTATTAAACGATGATAACTTTGGATGACTTTTTGGCAACACCATGAACTACTTTACTTGGTGTTAGTTTTTGTTTTTCCGAGACAATTATTTTATGATTTATGAATGACACATTATGATTTTGCTTATGTTTGTTTTGTTTATTGTTTAAATATTTTACCTTGACACTGTAAGAGCTTCAACAGATTGCCTGGGGTCTAGGTGAAACATGTCTTGACACTATAAGAGCTTCGAGAGATTGTCGTTTTTCTAGACATTGATTCTTAGATTCGAGAGAATTAAGATAAATCTAGGTGAATAATTGAATGGATCTGGGATGGTGATGTTCTAGCATGCCTACCTTAACGATAAGTAAATGGTTTCAATCAACTAAAAGGGATATACGCTAAAGTAAGATAGACAACGAATATAGTTTACGCTGAGGGGTATTGCTACAACAACAGTATGACAAACCAAGGGTGGTAGTTAATGCTGAGTAGTATTGCCATAACAACAATCTAAGAATACTCAATAATCTTGTCAGGTAGCCTAAGAAATAACAAAACTTTCTGGACTTAGAATAATTTCTTGTCATAGAAAAAGACTAATCTGAGTGCTTTGTGAAAATTCTGAATATGTGAGATTGTTTTGAATATATTTGAATCAACGCTTGTGTTTGCCTCGCTTATTTTAATTTGTTAGTTTTGCATATTTTCTTTGCCTCGACCTAAACTTTTCTAGAACCATGCTTTATCATATTTTCTTGCTTTAACATTCGCGCAATACATTGCTAATTATTTTCCTATTTTGACAAGAATTTAGGAACTAGCTTGTGACAACTATTTCTAGTTGTGGTGAAACTTCAAAACCCTACCAATCCCTGAGGAGACGATAACTCACTTACCCTTTATTACTTGATTAGACTATGTATACTTGCATAGATTTGATTGCCTTAGCATATACATTTACAAGCGATTAAGTTTTTTGCATTATTGCCAGCGATTTCTAACTGACGAAATTTTTTGAAAAATTTTGCCATAAGAAACTTTTATTACTTGTCACCTTTACTTAGTTAGTTTAACTCTTTTAATTATTTTTTTTCTTTTGAAGGTTTTTATCATTGCATGACCTAGAGATATGTTGGTAAACTATTAGAGCCATGTGACCCTGAAATTAAACAATCATTCAGACAAATGCGATGTAACCAACGAGCCAGAGAGAATATGAACCAACTACAGTTTCAAGGAAACAATAATATGGAAGATCAGGCAGATCCTAATGTAGCAACAAATGATTTTTCGAGAGAAGTTATAAGACCACGAGTAATAAGAGACCACTTGAACCAAATTCTTGATGATCTCTATCCAAGTAACTCACTTACCCTTTATTACTTGATTAGACTATGTATACTTGCATAGATTTGATTGCCTTAGCATATACATTTACAAGCGATTAAGTTTTTTGCATTATTGCCAGCGATTTCTAACTGACGAAATTTTTGAAAAATTTTGCCATAAGAACTTTTATTTTCACCTTTACTTAGTAGTTTAACTCTTTAATTTTTTTTTCTTTTGAAGGTTTTTATCATTGCATGACTAGAGATATTGGTAAACTATTAGAGCCATGTGACCCTGAATTAAACAATCATTCAGACAAATGCGATGTAACCAACGGCCAGAGAGAATATGAACCAACTACAGTTTCAAGGAAACAATAATATGGAAGATCAGGCAGATCCTAATGTAGCAACAAATGATTTTTCGAGAGAAGTTATAAGACCACGAGTAATAAGAGACCACTTGAACCAAATTCTTGATGATCTCTATCCAAGCATCG
Organism: Hibiscus syriacus; assembly: GCF_006381635.1. Classification (NCBI taxonomy): domain Eukaryota; kingdom Viridiplantae; phylum Streptophyta; class Magnoliopsida; order Malvales; family Malvaceae; genus Hibiscus; species Hibiscus syriacus. The sequence continues at coordinate 71,437 of NW_024062908.1, read as the reverse complement.
TGGCACCTGAAATACATGCTACCCATTTTGAACTTAAATCGGTGATGTTTAACATGTTAAACTCAATCGACCAATTTGGTGGCTCGCCTAATGAGGATACTAGAGAGCATATTCATTCCTTTCTCGAAATGTGTGATTCATTCAGCCAACAAGGAGTGCATGAAGATGTACTAAAGCTTAAACATTTCCCTTATTCCCTACATGACAGAGCGAGAGCATGGCTCAATAGAGTCCATTCGGGCTCAATGGAGTCCATTCGGGCTCAATGGAGTCCATTCGGGCTCAATGGAATCTTGGGCGGATTTATGTAAAAGCTTCGTACTTCGATACAATCCACCCAATATGAACACACAGCTATGTAATGACATTGCAAGTTTTCACCAAGGTGACGATGAATTCATGTACGAGTGTTGGGATAGATATAAAAGTTTGCTTCACAAGTGTGTAAACCACGGATTTCATGACTGGACTCAAGTCGTGATGTTTTATAATAGAGTTAATGCACCTAATCGAATGATGTTAGATGCCTCAACAAATAATACTTTCCTTGATAAATCACCCAAGGAAGCCTTTGATATTTTTGACAAGATAGCAAATAATGACTATCAATTCCCGACTACAAGGCTGAGAACTGGTAGAAAAGTATCTGGAGCATATGAAATTGAGGGTATGGATTAAGTTGCTGCTCAACTTTCTGCCAAAACTAATATGTTGAAAACTTTGTAATGTCCTAATGAGGTTAGAGAAGTCAAAGCAACCAGTAATGCATGCATTTTTTGTCACGACAACCATCATGAGAGTGAATGTCCAAAAAACCAGGAGTCTATAAATTTTGTGGGTAACTATAACTGATGTAATAACAACCCCTACTCAAATACATAAAATCCTAGATGGTGACAACACCTGAATTTTTCATGGGGTAATCAAGGGAACAACAACAACAGTCAGACAAGAAATTATAATAGGCCACAATAGAGTAATTCAGAACACCAAAATTTTTAGAATCAACATCAATAGATGCCCTGGAAACACACTAAAGGTACAAATTCTTCCTCTAATAAAAACTCTAATTCTAACTCCTTTGAAGTTTCACTGCATGAATTTATGGCCTCGAAAAAAGATTTCATGGCTTCAATAAAGACTTTGATGTAGGAGAACTCATCAACAATAAAAAACCAAGGTGATTTGTTACAAAGTCAAGGGGCTATTTTGTAAATCCATAGTTCATCCTTGAGAGCATTGGAAAACCAAGTGGGTTAAATCGCCACGGCATTTCATTATCGTCCACAATGAAGTCTCCCTAGTGATACTGAAGTCATTAAACATCATGGAAAGGAGTAGTGCAATGTACTTACACTGAAGAGTGGTACCCAAATTAGCCAGAATAATAATTTTGAGGGGAAAAAATCAAAAGATTCTAGCTAAGGCATTACACAAGCTGAGGATCGAGCTGAAATTGTTGAGCGGGAAGGATTTCCCGAGGATAAGAAAAAGGATGAAGGTTCAGAAGCTCGTCAAACAAATAATGGGAAACTTATAGCCAATGCCAGAGTTTCCTCACCACTTATAGCAGATGAAGTAAGACTCCACCACCCTTTCCTCAACGATTGAAGAAACACAATGACGAAATCCAATTCAAGAAATTTGTTGATGTTTTGGATTAGTTGTATATCAATGAACCTTTAATTGAAGCCATCGAGAAAATGTCTTCCTATGCTAAGTTTCTAAAAGATATCGTCACAAAAAAAGGAAGGTAGAAAATGTTGCCACTGTAAAAGAAATCTGCTCTGTAGTAATCAAAGTCCTACCAAAGTAAAAAGATCCTAGAAGTTTTGTGATACCATGTTCAATCGGTGACAACTTTGTAGGACGAGCTCTTGTTGACTTAGGGTCAAGCGTAAATTTGATGCCCAAGTATATATTCTTAAAACTAGAAATGTGTGACGCCTGCCTAACCACAGTTATCTTACAGTTAGATAATCTATCTTATGTTTGTCCTGAGGGAAGAATTGAAGATGTCATTGTGAAGGTGGAAAAATTTGTATTTCCAGTTAATTTCCTCATATTAGATTGCTAAGCCAATGAAAATGCACCCATCATTCTTGGGCGACCCTTTTTGGCCACTGGACAAATCTTAATAGATTGCGAGAAGGGAGAGATCACGATGCGTGTAGGAGATCAAAATGTCACAATCAATGTCTTCAATTCCATGAGATACGTGGTCGATTCAAAAGAATGCCAATGCATTTGAGACATGGAATCAATGGAGGAAAAGGGAATATAAAATATTGGAAAAGATGAATTTTTACAAATCAATGAATACAATACGACACTCTGTGCCAAGACTTGATTTACCTGACGCATAAACACAAAAATTATGGCCCATGAGAAAAATTGTTAGAAGAGGATTTTGATAATATGTGACTTGGCAACAAACTTAAAAAAAACACTTGACATATTACCTGACAATGACACCAAAGTAGACTATGAAGGTAAATCCGAGGAACAATCTAGTTTCCTTCATGCCATGCCAGGTATGAAATTTGAACCCTTAGATTTCAATGAAGTTAGTCCCCCAAAATCATCATTACAACATGAACCCATATTGGAACTTAAAACTTTGTCATCGTATTTGAAATATGCTTATTTAGGTAGTAATGAGAGTTTACCAGTAATAATTTCTTCCAGTCTAACCTTCGAACATGAGAACAATTTGTTAAATGTTTTGTTACAACACAAAAATGCTCTCGGGTGGACCATGACAAACTTAAAGGGAATTAGCCCTACCATATGCATGCACAAGATCAACTTAGAAGAAAGTCATAGAAATTTAGTTAAACCACAAAGAAGACTTAACCCGATCATAAAGAAAGTAGTAATGAAGGAAATCATAAAATGGCTGGATGCTGGAGTAATTTATCCAATATCCGATAGCTCATGGGCCAGTCCAGTGTAGTACATGCCAAAGTAAGATGGTGTTACCGTGATCAAGAATGAAAATGATGAGATTTTAATTATGAGAACAGTCACATGCTGGCGAATATGTATGGACTACAGGAAGCTAAATAAAGCCACAATGAAATACCACTTTCCCCTTCCTTTTATTGATCAAATGCTTGATAGGTTAGTAGGAAAAGCATTTTACTGCTTCTTTGATGGATATTCGGGATACAATCAGATAGCCATAGCACCGGAGGATCAAGAGAAGACTACTTTCACATGCCCATATAGTACCTATGCATTTAGAAGAATGTCGTTTCGACTATGCAATACTCCAGTAACCTTTTAGAGATGTATGATGGCCATTTTCGGATATGGTGGAAGATTTCATATAAATATTTATTGACGACTTCTCAGTCTTAGGCGACGACTTCAACCGATGCCTCGTCAACTTATATAAAGTGCTGAAGTGATGTGAAAAAGTCAACCTAGTGCTAAATTGGTTGAAATACTATTTTATGGTAATCGAGTGAATTGTGTTGGGACATAAAATTTCTTGTCAAGACATTGAAGTCGATAGAGCCAAGGTGGAAGTAATTGAGAATCTACCTCCACCCACCAATGTAAAAGGCATACGCAATTTCCTTGGACATACAGGCTTTATAGGAAGGTCATAAAGGATTTTCTCAAATCTCAAAACCTATGTGTCTTTTGCTTCAACAAAATCAATTGTTTGTGTTTAATAATGACTGTTTAAATGCTTTTACAAATTTGAAGAAAAACATTCATTAGCACCAATCGTTGTTCCACCAGATTTGAATGCACCTTTCGAGCTCATGTACGATGCTAGTGACTATACAGTTGGGATAATGTTAGAACAACGAAAAAGTAAACTCTTTCATGTTATCTACTATTCTAGTCGTACCCTTAATGATGTACAAATAAATTATACCACAACTGAAAAAGAATATTTTGCAGTAGTATTTGCATTCGATAAGTTTAGGTCATATCTCATAGGAACTAAAGTTATTGTGCATACGGATCACTCTACCATTAAATATTTAATCAATAAAATAGATGCAAAGCCTAGGCTCATTAGATGGATATTATTATTACAAGAGTTCAATTTAGAGGTGAATGATAGAAAGGGTATTAAAAACCAAGTAGCAGATCACCTGTTTATACTGGAAAACAAAATCATTTGTCATGAAGGACATCCAGGAGAATTTCCATGATGAGATAATTTTATTTGTCATGGTTGTGCCGTGGTATGTTGACATAGTCAACTTTCTTGGTAGTGGTATTATACCTCCAGATTTATCTAGTCAAGGCCGAAAACAATTCAGACATGATGTCTGACACTATTACTGGGATGAACCATTCGTATTCAAGCAATGTGGCGACCAAATAATCAAGAGATGTGTCCTAGAAGAAGAACACAAAGAAATTCTACTTCATTACACTCATCACCGTACTGAGGACATTTCGGTGGAATGAGGACATCGGTGAAGGTTCTTTAATTTGGTTTCTCTTGGCCTACCTTGTTCAAAAATGCGCACAAATTCTACAAGTCGTGTGATTGATGCCAGCGTATAGGGTACATATCTAAGAGACATGATATGTCATGGAAAAACATTTTGGAGGTTGAACTTTTCGACGTGTGGGGCATATATTTTATTGGACCCTTTCCACATCTTTTGGTGACCTATACATTCTCTTTGCAGTGGACTATGTGTCCAAGTGTGTAGAAGCCATCGTAACACCTAAGAATGACTATAAGATTATACTGAAATTCTTGAACAAGAACATATTCACGAGTTTTTGGAACACCGCGAGCTATTATCAGTGATGAAGGCACGCACTTTTACAATAAATTAATTGCCAAGGTGCTGAAAAGATACCGATTGCGACATAGAATAGCCATGGCATATCACCCAAAGATCAATGGGCAGGCTGAAGTGTCTAACCGATAAATCAAATAGATCCTCGAGAAAGTGGTCAACTTAAACCGAAAGGACTGGTCACCAAAGCTAGATTAAGCACTTAGGTCTATCGTACAACATTCAAGACACCGCTAGGAATGTCCCCATTCAAACTAGTCTACCGTAATGAGTTTCATTTGCCTGTAGAACTTGAACATAAAGCATATTGGGCCATCAAGAAATTGAACATGGATGCTCATCTTACTGGAGAAATAAGACTTGTAGAACTGAACGAAATGGACGAGTTCAGAGCTCACGCTTACGAAAATGCATGCAATATAAAGAAAAAAAATGAAATGATGGCATGATAGAAAAATTTTCCCAAGGCAAATTTATTCTAGACAATAAGTGTTGCTCTACAATTCAGGACTAAAATTGTTTCCAAGCAAGCTAAAATCCATATGGTCAGAACCATTCATCATACACCAAGTCTATAGAAACGGAGCAATAGAAATCAAGAACTGAGAAGCTGAATCCATCTTCAAGGTGAATGTCCAAAGACTAAAGGAATCCAAAGGAGCACCAGTCATGCGCGATAAACTGGCATCAACGACACATGATGCACAAGAGTTTGCTTTACTTTCCTGAACAATTTTTGTTACCTAGGCATCAAAATTCTAAATTATGTACATAAATAAATTAAGTTACTTTATGCACGAGTTATTTGTTTTAGTTTTTTCTTTTTGGTATGCAAGGTACACATGACAGCATGGGGTGAAAACTCACGCATGATATGAAGATAAACCCTAATACAAGAGGTTTTGGTTGTAATTATGAAGAGGGAAAGATATATTTTCCCTAATTTATGTCAAATAAAATATTGTGTCATTAATACAAGATCGTTTTCCTCCTTATTTCGATCGTTTTGCCCCAAATAAACCACCAATTATCTTCCCTAAAAAAAACAACTTATACTCCATCTTCCTCATCGTTCCCACAGTTTCTTTTCCTGAAATTTTTTCCCTTAAATTTTTTCTCCTCATCACCACAACGAAACACCCTGTACCAATAAAAATCTAGCTCAAACATAAGGATTTGAGCGTTTTCAAACTAATCCTTTCATGCCCATTATGTATTGTTTACGTTTTCCTTTATGACATCTATTCCTACCAATTATGTATTATTGCACATTATATATAGCATCCTCTCATACCACTTATGCACCGTTTCTATAAAAATGCATTATAATTCCTTTAGTCTTTTACCCCAAAGGCATTTAGGCTTTCATCTAACTTGCATGATTGACACTTTTCTGCCAAATGCACAATTAGACCATTAATCTTTTATTTTTTAATACATCATACTCTAATAATTATTCATATTATCAATTAACTATTTAATTTCATTATAATTCTATAGTTTACACTTGTAGTACCAAAACAGTCATTCTCAAATGTTTCTATAATTTACATGGGTTGCACACCCACTACCAATATATAAATTCATAAACTTATCATTAATTTCTTAGTTATTGAGTTAATTCGTATCATCTATAAGGATTAGTTAAGTCACTCTTATTGAAACCAAACTTCTGTCATATTATTATCATAAACATTTTTAGTGTGCCCAACATACTTTTCTTTCTTTCATTTTTCTTTAGTAATTATTCATTAATTTCAGTTATGATCTCTTTTCATCCATTAATACATTCGTTCATGCATTTTAATTATGGTATCCTTTCATGCCTTAATGCATCCGTTCATGCATTTTAATTATGGCATCCTTTTATGCCTTAATGCATCCGTTCATGCATTTTAATCATGGCATCCTCTCATGCCGATAATGCACCCATGTGCATTATTATTTTTGCATCCTTTCATGCCTATAATGAACCAATATGCATTATTATTTTTGCATCCTTTCATGTCGATAATGCACCCATATGCATTATTATTTTGGCATCCTTTCATGCTGATAATGCACCCATATGCATTATTATTTTGGTATCCTTTCATACCTATAATGCACCCATATGCATTATTTTTTTGGCATCCTTTAATGCCTATAATGAACCCATATGAAATATTATTTTGGTCATTCGATTTAGTGCAATTCATACTCTAAAACTTATTCATAATCTCATTCACATACACATTATGAAAATATATCAAAATATTGTAAAACATACATTTAATAAAATCTTCGAGGTTGACTCATTGTGAGTCTTCCTCATCTCATATAAGTACAATAAATGCACTCACCTAGATTGCCTCGCTATGATATCCCAAAACTCAAAAACGAATTACTCAGGAACTTGGCCTTTACCTTTTTCTTTGCTTGACTTAGGAGCTTGATCTTGATCTATTCCATACCCATTAAATACATGTACAATATCAATTGTTAGTATGCTTTCTAACAATTACACTTAAACATTACTCAAAAGTAGTTATTATTAACTTTTCTACAAAAATATCAGCCTATCTTACAATTTTTGGCTCCTCAGTATCGATACCCCTACCATGGTATATATACTACTATACTATGGTATCAATACTCTACTATGGTATCGATACCTTCCCTTTGGTATCGATACTTCCCCTTCGGTATCGATACTAATTGTATAAGTATTGATACTACTCAGCTAATTCATTCAATTTTATCCTATAGCATCGGTACTGTTCTATTAGTACCGATACCATTACCCATATTTTCCATTTTTCAACCCGAAATATACCCAAATTTGGTCAAATTTCCTTATGTTTACTCCCAACAATACTATGTAACTCTTCTCTACTTATCCTTACTAACTTTCCTTTATTTAGATGCTTAAAGCATCTAGTATCCCTCAATATCATTTGATTCTAAGAATCACACAAAAAATTTATAACTTGTTTTTAAACACATCCAATGCTTTTAATCTCTTATTTTCCTCTTTGACAAGTCAATTCTACCAATAAACATCAATAAACACTCATATATTAACATATCATTTCAAAACCCATTTTCTAAAATCTCTATTATTTCCTCTATCTCATAGTTTTAATCTCATCTAAACCTTCCTTAAGCTTCTATCATACTTAAGGCTTCAATAACCAACCAAAATGAAAAGGATAAACTAACAATTTGAGAACTCACCTTTGCTATGGGGAGAACCTTTCCACGGGAAATAAGAGAAAAGAGAGAGATAGCTTACTTTTCTCTTTCCCCTTTTAAATCCCTAATAGGGATATATTTTAAATTTATTTCCCTCTTAAAAGACCATAGTGCCCTCTTAATTTATCTATTGTCACAAAATAGCCTAAACACTATTCCAAATCAATTCCCCATCTTTTAACATTTAATCAAATAAATCTTCACATTTTAAATCTTTTCAATAAAGTCACTTACATGATAATTAGGGTATTATAGTTCTCCCCATCAGCCCTCAATTGCTATTTTAAGTTGGGAAAGGTGGAATACCAATATAAGAAATTCATGGTTAAGGCAGATCTAGAAACCTACGACGGAGTCCTCGAAGACCTCTGCTTCGAATGGGCCAAATTTGAAGGTAACACGCCAACGCACAAGCGAGTAGATCGCTAAGCCCTCAAGTCGATGGTAAAGCTATGGAATCACTTCCTAAAGGGAAAGTTGATGTAACCTCACACAATACAACCGTATTAGTGAAGAGGTTGATGCTGCTACACTTGATTATTTATGGACGAGCAATTGATGTGGGAGAAATAATCTTCGAGCAAATCCATGACTACGCAAAGAGGAACTGAGGTAATCTTCTTTTTTCCTAACCTGATAATTGTTTTATGCTGGAAGAAAAAAGTCCTCGAGGAACCGTTCGAGGACTTTATCAAGTCAAATAAAGGAATAACCAAGAAGAAATTGCCAAAACTCATGAGCTTCGATTATAATGCCCCACATGAGGGCTTGGAAAGAGGATTCAAATCTATTGCCACAGCCAGAATGGCAGCCGTGGTCATATACATGAGAGACACGCTAGAGGATCGAGTGCCTAGAAAATCACATGGAGATTTTCTTTGGCTATGTCAAGGCAATTGATGCACAACCCAATGCCTTCTTCAAGGAGTTGCTTCCAATCACTAATAAAGATCTGCTGGCCTTTCCTAATGAAATTCTGAAATACACAACAGGTGGCAGTACATTCCATTCTCGACACAAAATGCTCTCCTAGAGTTCCTAGAAGACGCCCCTCCACTTGTCACTTATATCTCACCTGTACCTGAAAAAGGCCACGGCAAAATAGATAAATATTTGAGGTCCTCATTCTCTTCCTTCGAGAGCAATCATGAAATTCCACCCGAATTCTTTATCGACGAGGATTTCATTCCAGTCCCCGATCAACCTATAACCAAGCAAGCAACTGAACAATCCCCCCGTTCATCTCACAACACCATTCCCTGAACTAGAAAAAAGCCAGTCTCAAGTACCACCTGCACATGCCACCCACACTGAAGAAAAGTAATCACCAACAAGTGCCCCGAGCACTAAAAGACACATTAAGCGAACAATAAACAGTGTTCTTCATCCCTCTCCCTCATAGATTACATCAGAAGATACGGGAACCAAGGGTCCCCCTCCTTCAAAACTATGCATAACTCGTGCATCCAATCAAGCTGCCCCACCACAGTAAGTTCATATTTTTTATTTTTTCATATTGTACTTGCATTTACATTTAGTTTCATGGCGTTTTATTTTTCATGCATTGAGGATAATGCATCCCTCAAGTTTGGGGGAGGTATTGCATCTCACACTTTGTTAATAGCAATTTATGATAATTGGTTAAAATTTTTGGTTGTCATGATATGAGTATGTTAATTCTATTATCTGGAATAAATTGAGGATGCCCAATGATGAATCTAATTGCCTAGGCCAAAATTATTTTACAAGACTGTCGAAAGGATAGAACCGACCTTAGGCTTGATTCTTTGCAAACTTATAAACACGATTGCATGCTATCTCTCCTTAAGTTGATTAGTAAAATTTTTATAAAGAATTCTCTGTATGCCGAGACATCGAAGAATTGTAAGGCTCAAGTTAAACTCCTTAGTGCTTAAACTTTGTAGAATAAAAGGGACACTCCTCTATGTAATGGCATAACCGAAAAACTCCATAAAAATTAAAGGTTTCCTAGGCATATGAGTGAATGAAATTAGTCACAGGATGACTCTACCTGACTAGCTCGGGGTGGAAGGTATGCTCCCTTTCACGTAGAGTATGGAAGGGTAGGTGTGATGAGCTGACTCCCTGTTCAAAAAAAGTGAATAAATAGGAGTGAAAACTATGCTTGACAAATAATTTGATGCCTTGGCAAAATAGAAGTTCTTACTTGAAGTTTTCTAATTACGTTAATGCATAGACTGATTACAATCACACACACACGAGCAAGGAATCCTGACTCAAGAAGGTACTTGAATTATATGATAGTTAAGCATGTTGAGGCCAAAAGTTTTTATGTGGGCTGAAATTTTTGAACCACATGATTGTCTTAATATCACTTTTCCATGACAATTTTAATTTTTTTCTAACTATTATCCATTGCTTGAGGACGAGCAATAGCTTTAGTTTGGGGGTATGATAAATCCATAAAAATACTTTATTTCTAGTCTTTTTACTTAAGTTATTGATCGTCTAAGCAAAGTGTTCATTGCATATTAGTCGCATTTAGTAGATTTTAGGTTATATTTGCATGTGGTGGATAAGTTTTGCCTAGGCAAGATTTATTTGTTTTGACTGATGCTGCTGAGGAGAAAGGGCTTGTGTGGATTGTGTGTGTGTGCAGGAAATTAACTTAGGAGGAACATTTCAGTCATGACAATATATTTTGTGAGGGTCAGTGGAACACAGAAGACAAAGATAGTGAGGAACAAATTTATCTTGCCAAGGCAAGGTTTATCTTACAAGTCTGAAGCGGATCTGACAAATTGATTATGTCACATGCCAGTTGTACGACTACCCTCACATGCAATCAAGCCCCCTAGATTCTGACAACATCCATCCAACTTTCCTTTTTAGCTTGGACAAGAAAACACAGATATATAGGAATCTTTAATTATGCGAAACTATAGGAGATTTACCTTAATAAATACCCAGTCATAGCCCCCAAAAAAAAGAGAAGGCAAAGAAGCAAGAAGAGCTTTAACTGAAGCGTGGAGTGAGAAACTGTAGTGTTTTTCCACCGTTCTCCAACCCGAGCATCCTTGGTGTCCTTCATAGCCAGGCTATAGGACGAGGCTGGCCGCCAGGGCAGACGCGGTACTGGTAAGAGATATCACGACAGAGCCCCAATTTTGGGAGTCGTTCTTCCTTTGTTCTTACTTTTCTTTGGGGTTGTATTAAATGATGATAACCTTGATTGACTTTTTGGAAAGACCATGAACTACTTTACTTGGTGTTAGTTTTTTTTTTTTTTGTGGAGACAATTATTTAATATTTTATGAATTACGCATTATGATTTTTCTTATGTCTTTTTTTTATTGTTTAAATATTTTTCCTTGACATTATAAGAGCTTTGAGAGATTTCCTGAGGTCTAGATAAAACACGTCTTGACACTGTAAAAGCTTCAAGAGACTGTTGTTTGTCTACACATTGATTCTTAGATTCAAGAGAATTAAGATAGATATACGTGAATAATGGAATGGATCTGGGATGGTGATGTTCTAACCTACCTATCTTAGAGATAAGGAGAAGGTTTCAATCGACTAAAAGGGAGAGACGCTAGAGTAGGATAGACAATGATTATAGTTTACGCTGAGGGGCATTACTACAACAACAGTCTGACAAACCAAGGGTTGTAGTTAACGCTGAGTAGTATTGCCATAACAACCAGCTCAGAATACTCAGTAATCCTATCGGGAAACCTAAACCTATCGTAACAAATCTTTCTGCACTTAGAATAATTTCTTGTCATAGCAAAAGACTAACCTGAATGCTTTGTGTAAAGTCTGAATATGTCAGGTTATTTTGAATATATTTGAATCAACAGTTGTCTTTTCCTTGCTTATTTTAATTCGTTAGTTTTCCATATTTACTTTGCCTCGACCAAAACTTTTCTATAACTATACTTGATCATATTTTCTTGCTTTAACATTCGTATAATACATTGCTAATTGTTTTTCTATTTTGACAAGAATTCAAGAACTAGCTTGTGACAACTAGTTCTAGTTGTGGATAAACTTCAAAATCCCTACCAATCTCTGATGAGACGATAACTCACTTAACCTTTATTACTTGATTCGACTGTGTATACTTGCACATAATTGCTTGCCTTAGCATATAGATTTACAAGCAATCAATATTGTTTGTTATAATTTTTTATATTCAGAAATTAATATTTGTTATAAATTGTTAGTATGACTAAATAATTTGTCAAAAGTTGTTATTTTGAGAAATATTGTGACGAAATAAATTTAACATAATTTTTTTATTCTGATTAATTTTAATATGTTATTGTGACTAAATAAATTTGTTATAATTTATTATTGTGAAAAAAATTATTTTTGTTACTTTTTATATTGAGAAATTAATATTTATTATAAATTATTATTATAACTATTTAAATTTGTCATATTTTATTATTTTGAGAAAATATTTTGACTAAAGAAATTTAACATATATATTTTTATTTTAACTAAATTTATGTTGTTATTGTGTCTAAATAAATTACCATAATTTGTTGATTTTACAAAATAACATATGTTTGTTATTATAACTAAAATAATTGATTATGATAACTAAAAAATTATTTAAAAAAATTATAAAAATAAAACTAATATTAAATACATTAAATAAACATAAAATGTTTAGAATAAATTTGCTAAAAATATAAAGTCCTCCCTATAAATAAAAGTAAATTAAAATGCACCAGGAAGATCCATAAATTCCTCCACACCTATATGTAAAGAAAAAAGTTAAATTATATTAAAGTTTTTAATAAACATTTAAAAATAGTATATGAAATATATTTTATTATTAAAAATTAAAATATATTGAGAAATAAATATTTATTATAAATTATTATTATAAGTATTAAAATTTGTCATATTTTGTTATTTTGAAAAATATTTTGAATAAATAAATTTAACATATATTTTTTATTTTAACTAAATTTATTTTGTTATTGTGTCTAAATAAATTACCATGATTTGTTGATTTTACAAAATAACATATGTTTGAATTTGTTATTGTAACTAAAATAATTGATTATGATAACTAAAACTTTATTAAAAATATTATAAAAATAAAAATAATATTAAATACATTAAAATAAACATAAAATGTTTAGAATAAATTTGCTAAAAATATAAAGTCCTCCCTATAAATAAAAATAAATTAAAATGCACCATGAAGATCCATAAATTCCTCCACACCTACATGTAAAGAAAAAAGTTAAATTATATTAAAGTTTTTAATAAACATTTAAAAATAGTATATGAAATATATTTTAATATTAAAATTAAATTATATTGAGAAATTAATATTTATTATAAATTACTATTATAACTATTTAAATTTGTTATATTTTGTTATTTTGAAAAATATTTTGACTAAAGAAATTTAACATATATAATTTTTTATGTTAACTAAATTTATTTTGTTATTGTGTCTAAATAATTTACCATAATTTATTGATTTTAAAAAATAACATATGGTTGAATTTGTTATTATAACTAAAATAATTGATTATGATAACTAAAAGTTTATTTAAAAATCTTATAAAAATAAAAATAATATTAAATACATTAAAATATACATAAAATGTTTATAATAAATTTTCTAAAAATATAAAGTCCTCCCTATAAATAAAAGTAAATTAAAATGCACCATGAAGATCCATAAATTCCTCCACACCTACATGTAAAGAAAAAAGTTAAATATACTAAAGTTTTTAATAAACATTTAAAAATAGCATATGAACTATATTTTATTATTAAAAATTAAATTATAATATTACCTTAATGATGTAAGTCGAATCTACAGTTTTCATGAAGAATGAAATAAATAGCGTTATTGTGTTCTCTGTCTACAGTCTAGGAAAGTTAAAGGAAAGATTAGAAATTGAAATGATATAAACTTAAGTAAATTGGAATAGAAATAAATTAATGAAAAAGTTGGTAGCGGAATATATATGATAATGATTGTGGCCTTTAATGGTGTTGATGAGCATGGTTGATGTAGTGATAAAGATGGTTGGCTATGGTGGTGGAAGTATCTCAAACTTGCTGAACAAGAAACAGTGCTAAGAAGAAAAGCCTCGTTCTTTATAAACTTGCTTCAGAGATGGTGGAAGTGTCTTAAACCTAGTAGATATTGAATCTAGGAATTATAAGAATCAAAGTGAATAGAATGACGCAAAAGTATAGAAACATACTTGCTTAATCAATATAGTTCTTAAAGAACTTGAAAGAGATTTTTAACTCACAAAAGATTTGATTAGAAAATGAGATGAGATTACAAATGAAATGCCTTCCTATTTATATGAAAGAAAGGCCTTGGTCGAATAGGCATGTAATGTTTCAGCCAATGAATATGTTTTTAAATGAATGTACATAATGTTTTAAACGATTAAACAAGTCCTTTGGCATGGAGATGGTTCGACTAACTCTTCAAAGGAGGCATGATGATTCGGCTGAGGGTGGATGTATCTTGTTTGGTTGAATAGTCTTGTACTCTTTCACTTTGGCACCAAACTCTCCATATGCAATGCATTCATGTGTGGCCGAATAGTCACCTTGGTGTTCCTTATGTCTCATTTTAAGCATCTTTTGACCAAATTGACTTCACCAAGGCACACCTCTATTCAATGGCATCCTCCCATGGAAGCACCTTTATGAATTGTCATGATGTTTGGATGGTACCTCTTCATGAATAGGTAGGTTACAAGGTGATTGAGCATATGATGAGCTGACCATTGATTTTTTAATGTGTTGGTTCATTTGAAAGCTCCTCAAGAAATGGTATGATCCGAAAATGTACCTCTTCGTGAAGATCTACGGTTTGAGAAAAAGTAAATTTTCACAAAAATGATGTCCTTTGGTCATATATGATGTTGGTACATCTCCCCAGCTAAATTGAAGTCTTCTTATAGATCAAATCTTCAGCTCAATCTAACTTTTAGCTCACTTTTCATAGGATAAATTTTCATCAATTGATCCTTATGCTCTTCTGAGTGCTTCATGTAAGTTTATTTGCCTTGGACTTCATCCTTTAGCTCAATTTAGCTCCCATAGGTGTAGCCGTATGTATCTTGATGTGATCCCAATTAGCTCTAACTTTCTTCTTGATACGATTAAATCATTGAAGTTCACCAAGGCTGATTCAAAGGGAGTTCTACCTTACTTCATCATGTACCTTCTCATTTATGCACTATATTTTATTATATGTTTGTATTTACCTCTTAGGATATGTTTATCATATGATATCATTCAATGCATGAGTTTTATTAGTTGTATGACATTCATTGCATTTAATAAGTGTGATTTTCATTTAAGCACGCATTGCATTTAATGCATCTAGTTCATTTAGGGAATTAGTTTATTTATGCATATTTTGATCATTTAGTAAGATACTTCATTCATGCATCTAGTTCATTGAATAAAGTTAGTTGATTAATTAAACAAGTTCATTCATCAAACTAGTTCATTTATTAAACTAACTCTTAATTATTTTATGCATGTTTTCAATTGAAGATTGAATAAAGTTCACCTTTGTGTCTAGGTGCATGACAGAGATTGAATGGTTTCAACAGATATAAGAATATCAGTCAGAATGTCTTCTAATTCTGAACATTTTTGGGTCCAGAAATCAATTGGAAATTATTCATATATCTCTTAGCTTTCCAACGCATTTTTAATCACCTCAATCTGATATCGGGAGCTTGAGATATGATCGATTTACTGAAGACAGTGTAGGCCATAATTTTCATTACAGGAATTTTATACAAGGTTGATTTGTATAAGTTTGAGCAAATGAAGAGTCCTTTCATCTTCTACCAAGAGACAAGCAATTGATGGCCATTTTAATTCACCAATTCAAGGCATTCAAGGTTGATGTTATCACCCATTGAAGGCCATTCATGTTCAAGCAAGGGGACATACAATATCCAGCATTCAAAACTTAACATTCAAGGCCTTTATCATCTTTTGAAGGCTGATCATATTCTACAAGGAATAAGAAATGAAGGCAGATTTTATTTCATTTAACCATAAATTAAGTGATAAAATCAGCAAGGAATTTGAAGAGACAAGCTGATTTGGACATGTAGGATGTCTACATTCATCCTATGACTTCATTTATCATCTTTTCTTTCATCTGCAAGCAAAGCAAGGCAGCCCAAGAGTCACCCCTCCTTTTTGGAAGAATTTAAGGCTAGAATTATCTCAAATTAAAGCTTAATTCATCCATTTTCAATCTACATGGCCAGCCATCAAAGGATAAGAAGAATAACAAGTCATCTAATTGAATTCAATTGCATTTAGGTGATTGTTTTTATTTTAATTGTAAAAACTCTTCATATGATGCCTATCAACACTATAAATAGGCACATCCATGATATTTGTAGTAAGAACTTTTTGCATAATATACTCTTTGAAAGGTTGCTTTCATTTTAGTTCTTGGATTAGAACTCTATCAGTTTCTTTTCAGTCTTGAAGCCTTCCTCCATTTCTTTTTTTTTAATAACGTTGGTTCCTAACTTACCTATAGTTAATGGGTCACGTTCCACCCTCTATCACTTCAATTCCATCTTTGTATATTGTTGGTTCCTAGCTCCATATAGCTAGCGGCTCACAATCCATACTTTTTATTTCATCATTCATCTCCCACGCCATAATATCTTTTACCTTCACCATACTTTCATTATTTCCACACTATAAATTATTATCACCACTACACTTTCCCCAATTTCGTTCATTTCATTAAACCACAACAACCATCATTCTTCCATCACCTTCAAACCACTTTATCATAACCTACAATCTTTCATTTTCAATTTACTTATATCAATTTCTTTCTTGTAACGTTGTTTTTGCATTTAGTCTTCAATCAAAGCACTGCAAAGTTCTTACTATAATCACAATTGGGAAACATCGTATATGACTCGAAACACATAACTGGGATCATATCATATCTTCATTCAAAGACATAGAATTTAAGTTAAGTATATGTACTAATATAAAGTTTCAATGTATAGAATATACAGATGTAGACAATAGGTTATAATAATAATTTATGCATCATATGATAATGAATGAATATTATTATTATAACTATAAATGTAACATATATAAATAAATATATCCATGTCATAAAAAATGAAATATGAATTATATATTATGAATATAGTCATCATAAACATAACATAGAAAAAGAATAAGTTAGAGAAAATCCCCATTTTCATCTTGTGAAAGGTTAGAGATGCAAGGATAAATATGATGTTGAATCGGTTCACATCAATTAATATTCAAGTAGATGTGTTTCTTCCAAATCTTTGAAGTGATTGTTGAATCTGATTTTTTAGAACACTTTGATTTTCCTTTAACTCATTTATTATTTCATTTTGATTAAGAATTTTGACATTTTGGCTTTGTAGTTGAACTACTAATTCTTGGGTTCATTTTTCATTCTCAATCCTTTTAGCATCTAAATTAGATTTCAATTCCAATTCTCTGGAACTACTTGGCTTTACTTCATAACCAAGTCTATTAATGCAACCATATTTTGAATTTAAATCCTTCTCTAAAATTTGACATTTGTTCATTTCAATGTCTTTTTTAGATCCTTCAATTCAGATTGTTCTCATTTTTTCCTGCAAATATAAGTGAAATAAATCAAAAGGTTGAAATATTTAATAAATAGAAATTATATTTTAGACAAATAAAATCTTACATAGTTCTCTTCCGCTTGTTGGTTAACGTACATATCTTTTATGATGAGCATCATAGTACAGTTTTATTTCAGCAGGCTCGATATTTGGCTCTTCTGAATGGTTTTCAATATTTTCCTGGATATTCACCTAAATTTAGAAA
The DNA here is from genome assembly GCF_006381635.1 of Hibiscus syriacus. NCBI lineage: Eukaryota > Viridiplantae > Streptophyta > Magnoliopsida > Malvales > Malvaceae > Hibiscus > Hibiscus syriacus. The sequence goes on along the minus strand of NW_024062908.1, from coordinate 53,537 downwards.
ATTAAAAAAAAAACTCAAATATAAAATTGATGAAGAAAAAATAATTTATTAACTGCACTTATTCTAAATAAAATACAAAACAAATAAATACATTTAGAACATACCAATTCATAAATCCGTTGGACAAATGATTTTGAGCCTGAAGTCTGTGGAATCCTCATTTTTCCCCCTCTTGTTCTTTTTTTCTTTGCTTTGACCCTACATATATAATACGTTTTTGTTTATTTTATTTCATGAATAATACATAATTAATCAACATAGAAAATATTTTACTTGAAAATTTTCACTTTCAAATTGCTTACAGATGTTCTTCCAATCATCTATCTTCACATCACTAGGTGGGTTTGCTTGTAATTCTTCTGAAGAAGTAAACTTCTTGAAATGCATATGGCATTTAAGTTTAATGGTCATAAAACGCCTTGCCATCATTTTATCTATTACTTTTTATGTATGTGGATCATCCAAAGGTATGTCAATTTCATCCTAAAAAAATATTTAATACAAATATAGTATTTTAAAAATATAAACATAATAATATTAATAAAATTTTAAAAAGTAATAGTTAATATAATATATCTAACCTTAATTTTTTGGAACATAGGTATTTTATCTTCATCCTTCACATACTATTGAATAATCGGGTAAAGAAAAAAAAAGAACACAAGAATTTTAATGAGGTTCAGCAATGCGCTTACGTCCTCGGTGCCTTAGGCGGCGCTAGAATTTTTATTTAATTCAATGTCTCATTGGTTTAGGTTACATCTCCTTTTATAATAAATAAACTCTGGTACATATTTACAAAAATAAGCATGTACCATATCACGGGGCCGCAGTCCCCGCTCTCTCAACCCACATAATCATAACCCCCACTACGAGACTTTCTCAGTATATTTATGAGCCATACCTAAAAAATCTCCACCTTGGAAAATATCCTGCCCTTAGGAAACATTCAATGTGGGTTGGGTTACCTTACTTCTATAACAACTCGAAACACTCAACAAGTCCAAGCAATGCATGAACTTGTCTATCGTAACTGGCTTGGTGAATATATCAGTTGCATTCTCATCAGTATGTACCTTCTGAATCAAAATCTCTCCAGATGCAACCAACACTCTGATCTTGTGAAACCTTACATCAATATGCTTAGTTCTATCACGATAAACTTGATTCTTAGACAAGTAAATAGTACTTTGATTGTCACAAAGCAACTGAATTCCACCTTGCTGAACATCCAACTCCTTCACTAAACCAGTAAGCCATAAAGCTTCTTTTGCAGCTTCAGCCGCTGCCATGTATTCAGCTTCAGTTGTAGATAATGCCACAACATACTGAACAGTAGACTTCCAACAAATAGGTCCTCCACTAAGAGTAAAGACATACCCTGCCGTAGATCTTCTATTATCCAAGTCACCCGCATAGTCTGAATCCACATATCCTATAACCAAAGGATTATCCCGCTGACTACCAAAAATAATTTCATGTCCCACAGTACCCTTTAAGTACCTAAAGATCCCTAACTGCTTCCCAATGTTGCTTACCAGGTTTAGATACGTACTTACAAACTTGACTAACAACATGAGCTAAATCAGGACGAGTACATACCATTGCATACATCAAGCAGCCAACACCATTAGAATACAAAACTTTTTCCAGATCATCAGCTTCTTTATCTGTCTTATGGCACTATTTTGTTGAGAGCTTAAAGTGATTCGCCAATGGAGTGCTCACTGGTTTTGCGCTGCTCATCGCAAACCTTTCTAACATTTTCTCAACATAACCCCGTTGAGATAGCCACAGTTTCCTTGAGTCTCTGTTCCTGTAAATTTCCATTCTAAGAATTTTCTTTGCAGTACCTAAATCTTTCATAACAAATTCCTGGCTCAATAAAGTTTTCAAACAGATAGCATCATTCATGTTCTTCGTATAAATTAACATATCATCAACATACAATAACAGAAAAATAAAATAACCATCATCAAGGCTCTTAACATAGACACAACAATCATACTCACTTTGCTTGTAGCTAATCTTGATCAAATAGGAGTCAAACCATTTGTACCATTGTCTCAAAGACTATTTCAACTCGTACAATGATTTCTTCAATCTGCAAACTAAATGCTCATTCCAGGTTGAGTGAAACCTTCAGGCTACTGCATGTAGATCTACTCCTCTAAATCACCATGCAAAAAAGAAGTTTTAACATCCATCTACTCTAAATGCAAATCCAACTATCCACCAATGTAAGTACTACTCAGATTGAAGTGTGCCTGAGCATAGGAGAAAAAATTTCATCATAATCAACTCCTTTATACTGTGAAAAAACCCTTTGTTACCAAACGAGCCTTGAACTTCTCTCCCTCTTTTTCTGTTACTGCTGGTTTCTTCTTATACACCCATTTACAACCAATCGACTTCTTACCCTCAGGAAGCCAAACTAACTCCCATGTACGATTCTGATTCAAAGACTCCATCTCCTCAACCATGGTAGTCATCCACTTGTTATTTTTCTGACTAGTAATAGCATCATGAAAAGTAATTGGATCATCACTGCTAACAGTAAGTACAAAAGAGACCAAGTCTTCAAAACCCAATCTGTTCAAAGGCTTTATATTTGTCCATCTCACCTTATCTCTGTCGAGACTATAATCCTACAAATCATCCATAGAGGAACCACCAGAAGTCGGTTAAGAAGTTTTTGTTTTTTGAACTGGAAATTGCTCGAAATCCACCACTTTCATGTCTTTCTTCTGCAGCAACATGGATTGTTCATCAAAAACAACATCTCTACTGATCACAACATTCTTTGCAACTGGATACCAGAACTTGAATCCTTTAACACCTTTCTTGTAACCCAAAAAAATGCACTCCTTCGATTTTGCTTCAAGTTTGGATCTCTCATCAGCAGGTACATGCACATAAGCAGGACAAACAAAAATCCGTAACAGATCAAAAGTATCATCATGACCAGTCTATACCTCTTCTGTAACTTTCCCAGCCAATTATGCCCTTGACAATCTATTGATAAGATAACATGCCATGTTAACACCCTCATCCCAGAAGAGTTTGGGAAGCCCCACATTCAAACGTAAATAACTGGCTCTTTCATTCAACGACCTGTTCATCCGTTCTGCAACACCATTATGTTGTGGTGTCTTAAGTACTGTAAAATGCCTCTTAATCCCATGCTCCTTACAGAAGTTTAGAAACTATGAATTTGTGTACTCCATACCATTTTCAGACAGCAAACACTTGATTTTTCATCCTGTTTGGTTTGACCTAAGTTTCCACAGCTTGAACTTTTCAAAAACATCAGACTTCTGTTTCAAAAAATACACCCAAACTTTCCTTGAAAAATCGTCAATAAAAGTAACATAATACCTAGATCCACCCGAAGACAATGTCGTGGAAGGCCTCTGTACATCAGAATACACATAATCAAGAATCCCTTCAGTTGTGTGCTTCCTAGTCTTGAAACAAACTTTAGTCTGTTTACCAAGAACATAATACTTGCAAAAATCGAGCTTAACTCTTTTAACACCATGCAAAATTTTTTTAATGTAATTCAGCCATACCACGTTCACTAAGATGAGCAAGACGCATATGCCACATTTTGGTAGTATTATCACAGGACTCAACATAATGAACTCCACCTACAACGGTACTCCCTAACAATCTATAAATATTCCTTGCAGTCATCTTTCCTTTCATCACAGTCAAAGCTCCTTTAACAATCTGAATGGTTTCCCTATCCTCGTCAGCCTTAGGGATAAAACCATTCTTGTGCAAAGTGCCCAGAGAAATCAATTTCTTCTTCAAATCTGGGATATACCGAACACCACACAACATCCGAACAGAATCATCATACATCTTAATTCTGACATCACCAATACCAATAATATTCCAACATCGATCATCACCCAAATAGATAGAACCATAATTAACCGACCTGTATGTCGAAAATCATTCCCTATTTGGCATGATATGATAAGAACATCCAGAATCAAGAATCCAAGCATCCGTCAATTGAGTTGTTGAAATAGAGAGCATATCACCCTCACTACAATCAATTATCATCGTCGACCACATTCACAACTTGGATGAGTCATCACGCTTCTCATCAGTCTGCTTTTTCAACTTCGGACAGTCTCGCTTCATATTTCTCGCCTCCTTGCACTTGTAACAGTGAATTGTCTTCTTATCCCTAGATTTGGATCTCAAATTCTGCTTCCCAAAACCTGCCTTCTCTGGCTTCCGTCCAAGGTCTCGATTACCCTTGAAATATAAGCTATCAGCTTGAGAGCTTTCCCCTACATTCTGCTTTCGCTGGTTGTGAGCCAACAAGGCTGTAGTAATCTCCTCAACTTTGATAATCATTTTCCCATATGTAAGAGTAATAACCATGTGTTAGTAAGAGGGAGGCAACGAACCCAACAAAATCATTGTTTTGCCTTCATCCTCAATTTTCACATCAAGTCGAGCCAAATCAGAAACGATTTGATTAAAAACATTCACATGTTTTGCCAAATCATGATCATCCTGCATCTTCAGCCCATACATCCACAACTTTAGATATAGTTTAAGATTATGGATTTGTACATAAACTAACTTTCCAACTTCTTCCAAATTTCATATGGAGATGACAGATGCATGACGTGATACATGACCTCGTTCGCCAAACATAATTGTATTGTTCATGCCGATCGCTTTTGCAATTCTTCCCAATCTTCCTCCTCCATAGATGTCGGCTTTGTAGGTAGCAAAGCTTTTAGGATCCCTTACTACGCCAACAGATCATTTACCCTTGTTTTCTATAATCTGAAGTTACCCTGACCATCGAATGTCCCAACTTCAAATTTGGCTCCTGTCATTTGATACCAATTGTTGAATAATCGGGTAAAGAAAATAGAAAGAACACAAGAATTTTAACAAGGTACAACAATGTGCTTACATCCTCAGTGCCCTAGGATTTTTATAATAAATAAACCCTGGTACATATTTACAAAAATAACCATGTACCATATCGCGGGGCCGCAGCCCCGTACCCCAAACTCACATAATCATAAGCCCCACTACAAGACTTTCTCGGTATATTTATGAGCCATACCTAACACATCCTTCCAATAAAATACATTAACTAGTATAATATTTTTAGTAGTAATTCCTACCTCCATTTTAAGTAGATGTTCATCAACACCAACGAGTAAATGCAATATGTTTCTATCTTTACACCCTTAATTTGACCATTTTGTTTCAATCGCTTTTTCACCTCAAATCCTCTAGTCATTCAACGACTTTTTGTAGCTATAAATATGTAAATATATAAATGTAAATATATGATTATTATAAACTAATATTTAAGAAAAAAAATATAAAAATGTACGTAAATTGATTTGGTCGATACAACTTACCTTCATTATTTAATGATTCGATACAAGTTTGATTGTATTGATCTTTGACAGCGCATAGTAATATTTTGATTGCTGGAAATAATATTTCCTAAACCTATCAATATCATAGTAAATAAGTGTTAGAAAATATAACAAATAAATTAATAAATAATAATAATAATATAACATTTTTCCCTTCACGTTGAAAGAAGATATAGCTGAGATAGTGACTTGAAACGGTTAAACAAAATACGAGGGTTTTAAAAATTATTTATAAATTAAATAAATTAAATTTCTCTAAAAAATAGTTTTCTTCTAAAATCAATTTCCTTTAAAAGAAAATAGAGGGAAATTTCCCTCCTAAATTATTTATTTACTTTTAAAAATTATTATTTAATAATATTATAAAGAGTATATCACAATTATTTCTTTGATTCATATATTTTTAAAATAATAAAATATAAAATATATCAATGGATTAAATATTATACAAAGTCAAACACCTGTTAAGAGCATAACACGAGTATTATTATTAATTTAAGGATTTTTTATATAATAATAATAATAATAATAATATAATAATAATATAATAATAATAATAATAATAATAATAATAATAGCATAGCCTTGAGAACAGATGAGATTCGTATAATATTAAAATATAAAATAAATCTGTAAGTACAATAATATTAATCAAATAAAGTATTAATACAAATGATAAAAATTCGTAAATGAAATTCTTGTTTTAAATATAGCTTATGATTAAATGTTGATGTGTTATAACTAATAAAAATAATCATAATAAATTTCAATTATCTAAACTACATGTAATAATATGACATAAATTTTATTTAATACATATATTTAACATATGATTTTTTTTATCATTTGTATTAGTCAGGGGTGTTCATATCTAGGTATTTGTATTTTTAGGTATTCGAGATTTTCAGGACTCAAAGACTTGCTGCATGTCTCAGTTTGTAATATGAGGGTAACCGTAAGCTGGGTACTCATAAAATATGTGTACACGTATTTTTCGGTCATCGATACTGATTAATATTTATTTTATTTCTTTAATTTATATTAATTTTCAACTAAAAGATACATAAGATTCTTGTTCTTTAAAAAAAAATCAATGTGGCCCTCAAATTATTGCATTCAATGTGACCCTCAAACTTAGGGGAAAAAATAAATGTTACACTTGAACCAACGGTTTTAGTCATTAACCGTTACGATGTTGACATGACAATTCATGGTGTTGACATATCAATCTACAATGTTAATGTGGCAGTACATATGTTGGTGATGTGGCTGTTGGACTAAATTAGTTTTTGGTCGAGTTCGACAGTCAAATTGCCACGTAACAGCCCACCTTGAACCACCACGTTAGCACACTAGATTACAATTTCAGTATCGCGAAGGGCCACATTAGCAATGTAAAAAATTAGTGAAGAAAACTGTTAGTCAAAGGATCATGTTAATTTTTTTTAATAAAGTTTATAGTTATTTATTTATTGGTTTTGTATAATTAAAATGTTCACCTTAAATTTTATGTTCAATATATTTCTGTAAGTATCAATTTTAGAAATTTAGAACAATAAATTACTTATATTTTGATTTAATGATTATTATTGACTGCAATTTATTAAAAAACAATTTCCTACTTCAAACAATAAAAAATTACTAAATAAGATTAAAATCTGAAAACAAGTAAAAAAACATAATAAATACATTAAATGTAACTTTGAATTGGAATTCCTTTTACTAAAACACCATTATATATCATATATAAATTTGATTTTTTTTAATTCAACGTAACTAAAATATCATTTAAGATTATCACTTTGAATCTGTTAAGAATTTCAATTTCTTCAAATATTAAAATCACTAGCTCTCTCTTTCTCTGTCTCAGTACATTCTTTTGTCAGTGCTTCTCACATAGTGACACCGATAAATTCAACAACAGCAGTCAACAAAGGTGTTATCCTTTTCCTCTTTTACTACAACTAGTTTTGGCCATTTTTATGAAACTATTATTTTAAGGACAATAAATAAATTAAGAGTTTATGGAAACTTGATCAATAAGATTATTTTTATAACACCCTATTAGCAGTGGAAGCTGTAGAATCCAAGCACTAGAAGTTTAAAATTAATTAGTCATTGATTTTTTTTATTTTTCCTGGATATATTTTTTTGGTTACCCTCCAGTTTCAAGGTTTCGTCTTCGCCTTGAGTAATTTGAATCGATTTGGGTCAAACACCTAATTTTGATGGGTGAGTCTCCCAACTGCAATACAAGAACTTAAACATGAGATCTTACTTAAACAATATCAAGCTGCTTACCACTTGAACCAACTTCCGTTTGTTGTTTTTCCTGGATATTGTACAATAATGAAAACCTTTTGTTTGCTTATTCCCTTGTTTTGATAATATTAAAACCCATATTTAATAAGATAATAATTTATATTTTATATTTAACTTCCAAATATAAACGACAGAACCTAGAAATCTTCAATTTAATTTCCTTCAATTAATTTGTTTGTTTTGAAATTAAAAAATCTTTAAAATCCTCAATTGAAGGGTGATTTCAATTACACTTAAATTTTCAATTAATTTGATATAATACCCTTAGAACTATAGAAAGATAAGGGTTTATGTTTCAAATAAAATTGAAAAAATTATTATATAGTCCTTAAATAAATAGAAATTTTACAACTATGGCTTTGAATTCTAAAAAATGTAACACTGTAGCAAACTTCTATTCTTTGTAAATTATGTTATATGTTATGTTATATTTAAATATTGTATAATTCTTTGTATGGATCACATTATAGCTTCCATGGTTGCTTGTATTTTTAACCCCTATTTTGTGGTCTAAGTAGTATCGCCTCTAAGCTTTTGTTGATATTTTTATTTTCTATAGTAATTTGCTTTCTATTTTTGCTAATTTAATGGATAGAAGATGAATGTCATGTACAAACAGATTTAGCACTGTATATCAAGGAGGAGTTAGTGATGGTTTTAATCCTTTTGGCAATATGAGCACTAGCTATAGCATGTAGCCAGTTATTCCACTTCCTTATAATTTGCCGCCTTGGAAATGTATGAAAGAGCCATTTTTGTTTCTGTCTACATTAATTCTGGGTAAGAATTCTCCTGCTAATGAATTATGTTGATGTTTATTTACGACCTTTAATAGATGAGTTGAAAGATTTATGGGAGAATGTTGTTGAAACATATGATGTGTATAGTAATGAAAATTTTCAATTGCACGCTGCATTGTTATGGACTATAAATGATTTTCCTGCATATGGTATGTTATCTGGATGGAGTACAAAAGGAAAGTTGGCATGTCCAGTTTGCAACAAGCTGGCACATTCTTTTACTTTGAAGAATGGGTAGAAACAATGGTAAGCCATAGTATAGGGATAAGCCTCCAGAGTTATCCAGAGATAACATAGTTGAACAAACAAACTGCATTTCTATGAGTTTTGGGAAGCTCCATAATAATAAAAAGAGCAAACGTACAAATGAAGAGTTGAATTGGACTAAAAGAAGCATTTTTTTACTTTCCCTATTGGAAAAATTTAAAATTATGCCATAATTTGGATGTGATGCTTATTGAAAAAAATATTTGCGAAAATATTTTGGGAACATTGTTGAATATTGATGGAAAGAAAAAGGATAATGTTAAGAGTGGTTTGGATTTGGAAGAAATGGGCATTAGAAAAGATTTGGACTTAAAACGCAATGGTGATAGGTTAGTAATTTCTATAGTATGTCACACGTTTCCATTATCAGTTCGAAAAAAGTTTTGTGAATGGTTTAGATCAATTAAGTTTCCTGATGGCTATTGTTCAAACTTATCTCGCTGTGTGAATGTAAATCACGAAAAGTTGTCTGGAATGAAATTCCACGATTATCATGTTTTCATGCAACGAGTTCTTCCGACAGCAACATATGGTTATCTACGAAGGGATCTTGACATTGTGTTGTCTGAATTGAGTTGTTGTTTTTTTAGAGATTTATGTTCAAAGACAGTTCACAAAGACAAGTTATCTAAGTTACAATGTGTCATGCACTAATTTTGTGTAAGCTTGAAAGCATATACCCTCTGTCATTTTTTGTGTGGTTATGTTACACTTGTCTATTCACCAACCTCATGAGGTTGAGTTAGGTGGTCCCGTTCACTATCGATGGATGTATTTTATTGAAAGGTACTATCAAATTTTTACTCTAACCTTTATATTTATATCATTCATTGTTATTTAATCACAACAATTTATTTTTTTGTAAATAGGTTTTTAGGTACACTAAAAGACTTTATAGGCAATAAAGCTCGCCTTGAAGGTTTCATTGTTGAAGCGTATGTGAATAAAGAGTGTCTTAATTTTTGTTCTATGTATTTTCGTGGAGTTGAAACTAGATATAACATATTGGAAAGAAACTTTGACGGATATCAAATAATGACTGAAAATGAGTATTCTATTTTTTCACAAAAAGCAAGAACTTTGGGAGCTGCAATATATGATACGTTGTCTGATTCTTATTTCAGAATGATTCAATGGTATATACTTAACAATTGTGAAGAGATAGAAAATTACTTAAAGTAAGTTAATTTTTTCATTAAAACATATGTAAATTTAAAATATTAGTATATTGCATGATTTACTAATTATAATCTTTTTTTTTAATATATAGAATGCATATGGAGGAAGTTCATAAACAAGAGAATGATGACTTGCAACAAAGACATCAAGTTGAATTTCTCTCTTGTTGAAACAATATGTAAGTGTTTTTCAATTGATATAATATAAATTAATAAAAATATACATTTATTAATTGGACTTTCAAACTTATTTTCACATGTTATTAAGTTGCATTTGGACAGTTTACTTGAATCAAATAATCATCTATATGTATTAGGTATTGGTCCTGATACATGTGTCACTCGTTATACTTATATAATTGTGAATGAAGTTAGATTTCATAGTATCAAGCTTGGATCCAGTCGTCGCACTCAAAATAGTGGTGTTTTAGTGAACGGAGTTCATAATTCAAAAGAAATTGATTTTTATGGTCAGTTAACATATACTATTGAGCTCGATTACTACGACGGGAATAAAGTTTTTATATTTGAGTGTGACTGGTGGAATGTTGGTGATAAGAAAAATGGCATAAGAACAAATGGAGATTTGATAACTGTGAACGTTAGTAAAAAATGGTATACATGTGATTGTTTTGTCTTATTTACTCAAGTGGAGTAGGTTTTTACATAGATGATGTAAAAAATGGAGATAATTGAAAATTAGTGCAAAAGACAAATCCCAGACATATATATAATGTTCTAGAAGTCGAAGGAAATAAAAGTGAAATAGGTTCTAATCATGAGCCATATCAGCAATTTGAACCTAGTTCCAATGATATTCATCAAACTAATTGAAATCAATGAATCATTGAATAAAGAAGCTGAAGTCTATGAGATTGATTCTAGTCTTTTATCTTTAAATAGTGGATCAATGTCAAATGAAAGAACAATTCATACCAGTTTATTTGATGAAAGTGATGATGATGATGATAATTATGATGATGATACCATTATTAATTTATTAGATGATGATAGTGATAATAGTGCTGGTGGTGAAAATGAATATATTGATTATCAATATGAAGAATAGAAGGAGGATTAGTTATATTTTTCTTGAGAAAATTATTAAAACTACATTATTTAGTTTAATTAATTATGATTGTTTGTATGTTTCTAAATGAAATTACTTTTGATTTGTTCAATTATGCATATTTATTTATTCAAATTCTTTGCTTGATTAAATTATGTACATAATTATAATTAATAAAAAAAATTCAAACTAACTTCGTAAAAAATAAATGAAAATATTTTTGATAATATACTTCGTTATTATATTTTATTTGAAAATGCCATTCAATTATATATATATATATAGTTTATCACATAAATTTTATTTTTTTGAACATTTTTATAATAATAATTATATTTTATCATTATAATCAAAATATATAACTAAAAACATAACTTTTCATATAATAAAACTTGAATATTTTATTAATTAAAAAATGATTTCTTTGTTGTGATAATTTTTCTATAATAATAACTATATATTATAGCTACAAAATATGTGACTATATAACATTTTATACACTAAAAAATAGAGAGAAACGGTTAAGATATTATAATTTTTCATAATGATTCAAATATATAAGTACAAAAATAATTTATTACAAAAAACTTGAATTTTATAATTTGATGTGATAATTTTTCTATAACAATAATTATAATTATAAAAATTGTCAATATAACTTTTGAAACAAAAAAGTGGAAAAATAGTTACGACAATATATGTTATCACAATAGTTAAAATTTATAACTACAAATAAAATTTGTCACAAAAACGTGAATATCATTATTTTTGTGACAATATTATGTTGAAAAAATTGAATGAATTGATGTTATTTATAACTAATTAATTATAAGTCATGTCACTTGGTGAATGAACTTAATTTTTAGTTTAAAGTTGCATCCATTCAATTATACCTATTTAACAATTCTCTTCATGAAAAGATTAAATCCTTTATGAAAAGGTTAAGCCCTTTCATCCCAAGGAGAAGTCATTTAATCAAAAGATTAAGTCCTTTCATCGAAAGGTCTTAACCTTTCAATCAATTTTCTCTCCCTATATATAGGACAGTTTAGGCACAATGAGACACAAATTACACAAGTTAGAACTTTGGAATAGGAAAAACACTTAGAAAATTCCTTCCAAATTCATTCTTTCCGGTGATAGAGAAAGACAAGATTGTATTCGATTAATCACTACGGTTGTGCTTACTGTTGTGATCGTTTGTTATTGTATCCTGGGAGACCGACATCCAACGTTACTCAAAGCATCTGGGAGGGGACGAATTTGTCTTAAGGAAACTGTTCATACAGGCCTCAACAAAAATCCTTCTTTGATTTATCATACTCTACTCATTTGATTCATTGTATAAATATTAGTAAATCAATTTCTTGCCTCGACTTTAAGTTTTATTTATTTTACTTTGTTCAATTATATAATATTATTTATTTATTATTATTATTATTTATTTCTCAGATTAATCATTTTACCTAACAAATTAAGACATATTCTATTTTATTTTTAATTCGGGATAAATGAACGAATTATTATTTTTGTTTAAATGCAAAAAAAAATAATCCAAGCGAAGGATGGCATCGTTAATGCTAAAGTAGATGCAATTATGTCTTCCAAAAAGACTATTGTAAATTTTGCAGCATAGTATACATTAGAATCCTTAGCATGTTCTGACATTCAATTTGAAAGCGTAAGCCATTTCGTCATTTTGAAAAGGAAAATTGGCAAATCAAAACAATGTGGGGCCCTCCATTAGTGAAGAGGAAACATATTATCCAGTTCAAGGTATGTTGTTTTTCTATTTTTTTTTCCAATCATGCTATACCGAATCAATTTGAATATCAATAGAGAAATCACCGCCAGTTTCAAATTCTGAAAATTCATACATGTTTAATAAGAGACCAGGAAAATATGATATACGCCAAAGAACCTTTTGTAGGTTTATGTACGAACCCTTTTCAAGTTACAAAACGAAGGGTAAGCCTTGGTGATTCGGTTACCACATGAAAATTTCTTTTAACTAACGATGACTTGGTGAATTTCGATCAAAGATAGAAATTGTTCTACCAAATGATTGTTTGAAACTTGGTGGCGTGGAACACAATGATTTGTTGTGCACCAAGCTTTATATTTTGTCGTTGCACCCTATGTGCGCAACTTGTGTTGGGACCATCGGCGCACCCCATGGCGCAGCGGAAACAAAACTCAACGGTCTCACCAGCAAACCAAGTACATAAAACCGAAATCGAGAGGAAATGATGCGAATACTTACCATGGGTTCCTTGAAAAATAGTAAAGACAACAACGGGAAGTGGTGATCATGAATGGTTCGAATTATAAGCCTCCACGAAAACATGTCTCGGACTCTACTTAGTTCACCCGATTGAGAGCAAAATTTTCTTTTCCCAAAAATAGTTTTGAGAAAAACGACTGAAGTAAACACGGCTGCTAGACCTTACCTCCTTTAAATATATCAATTACCCTAACATCTTAGGGATTTTAAAGTTATTTCGAATTAATAAATAAAATATTATTTAATTAATTCAAATTAAATATACATTAAAGACTTATAATTTGAATTACAATCTTTAATGTTTATTTAAAAATTATTTAATTATTCCGAATTATATATCAATTAAAAGAGTTGTAATCTAAATTACATTATTTTAATGCTTACTTACTATATTCGGGATAATTAAAATCATATGTATATCAAATATACATATCTTAACTCTAGATATATTTTTGTAACATACAACAAATTGTACATCTTTCTCATTTCAATCCTTGGGTGTGACCCTGTAGGTTCTTGTAACGTTAGTAGTAATTATTAATATTACATACAATGAGTGGCATCTAGCAATATATCATTGTCACCTAAGTTACAAGAAATTATGATTCGACATATCATCTTCGTGATTAACTCTTTTATGTATTACATCATTTTGTCCTTTATATCTAGAATAGGCACAAGTCTTAGAATAGTCACACTTGTATAGCCCATCTATTGTTTCTTGATATCTAGAGTAAACTATAATTAACGAACAATTTGTGATATCACATATCAACTTATTCGAGCATGGCCATGCATTTCTAGTCTCACTCAATCAAGTGGCATGTGATATATTTCCTATTATGTAGGCAGTACAAATCCTATCTTAACCATATACACATACTACATATATCGAGATATATTCAATTACAGTCTTTATAGTGCAACCGGTTACAGAGCATGTTTAACTATATCAATACATACAACAATATATGTTGGGATGAATTTATCTTAAGTCTGAGGATCATACATATAGTCATCACCATGAACAATGTTATGATTGTTACATAATAATCCAAGACATATGCTCATGATAGGTTAATCCAATATATTGTTCTTTAACAATATAATCATGTATCAATTCTGACATCTCTATGTCAATGACAACTCATTGTCATCAATCAATAACATGTTAGTCTTAAGCATATTATTATTGTCCATGCCCATAATAATACTTGACTATGGATCTTTTAATAATGTTATTATATAGACTTTATTATCTTTCAGTTTATGTTAAACACGGACATATAATTGAAAATAATATTGGCAATGCCTTTATTCAAAAAAATCAGTAAATAAATGTATTATTACAATCATCATATGATTGGTCTTTGGGCATAATTTAACAATCTCCCACTAACACTAAGACCAATTGTTGAATAATCGGGTAAAGAAAATAGAAAGAACATAAGAATTTTAACAAGGTACAACAATGTGCTTACATCCTCGGTGCCCTAGGATTTTTATAATAAATAAACCCTTGTACATATTTACAAAAATAACCATGTACCATATCGCGGGGCCGTAGCCCCCGTACCCCAAACTCACATAATCGTAAGCCCCACTACAAGGCTTTCTCGGTATATTTATGAACCATACCTAACACATCCTTCCAATAAAATACATTAACTGGTATAATATTTTTAGTGGTAATTCCTACCTCCATTTTAAGTAGATGTTCATCAACACCAACGAGTAAATGCAATATGTTTCTATCTTTACACCCTTAATTTGACCATTTTGTTTCAATCGCTTTTTCACCTCAAACCCTCTAGTCATTCAACGACTTTTTTGTAGCTAAAAATATGTAAATATATAAATGTAAATATATGATTATTATAAACTAATATTTAAGAAAAAAATATAAAAATGTACGTAAATTGATTTGGTCGATACAACTTACCTTCATTATTTAATGATTCGATACAAGTTTGATTGTATTGATCTTTGACAGCGCATAGTAATATTTTGATTGCTGGAAATAATATTTCCTAAACCTATCAATATCATAGTAAATAAGTGTTAGAAAATATAACAAATAAATTAATAAATAATAATAACAATATAACATTTTTCCCTTCACGTTGAAAGAAGAAAGATATAGCTGAGATAGTGACTTGAAACGATTAAACAAAATACGAGGGTTAATCCAAATGAAATTGATGAAAGTGATGATGATGATGATGATGATAATTATGATGATGATACCATTATTAATTTATTAGATGATGATAGTGATAATAGTGCTGGTGGTGAAAATGAATATATTGATTATCAATATGAAGAATAGAAGGAGGATTAGTTATAATTTTACTTGAGAAAATTATTAAAACTACATTATTTAGTTTAATTAATTATGTTTGTTTGTATGTTTCTAAATGAAATTACTTTTGATTTGTTCAATTATGCATATTTATTTATTCAAATTCTTTGCTTGATTAAATTATGTACATAATTATAATTAATAAAAAAATTCAAACTAACTTCGTAAAAAATAAATGAAAACATTTTTGATAATATACTTCGTTATTATATTTTATTTGAAAATGCCATTCAATTATATATATATATATATAGTTTATCACATAAATTTTATTTTTTTGAACATTTTTATAATAATAATTATATTTTATCATTATAATCAAAATATATAACTTAAAACATAACTTTTATAAAAAAACTTGAATCTTTTATTAATTAAAAAATGATTTCTTTGTTGCGATAATTTTTCTATAATAATAACTATATATTATAGCTACAAAATATGTGACTATATAACATTTTATACACTAAAAAATAGAGAGAAACGGTTAAGATATTATAATTTTTCATAATGATTCAAATATATAAGTACATGTTGTAATGACTCTCATCTACTGGACTAAGGCAATGTTATGTTTCTAGAAGAGGTTGCGTCTGTTAGAAACCAAAGTCAATTCTGTTGTAACTGTCTTGGCTGTGACAGTTGGTGATGCAGAACCGTTCAACTTGGAAGAATCTGTTATAAATAAGATTCAAGTGAGTTGAGAGGGTTTGAGGAGGAAAAACAGATTGTACAGAGAGGTTTAGAGAGAGAGTTTTTGTTTCTGGTTCTAAATCTTGTAAACTTTGTTTTAATTGCCTTAGTGAGATTGATTCCTTTCCTGTGGATGTAGGTCACCCTGACCGAACCACGTAAATATTTGGTGTTCTTGATTACTGCTTTGTTTTTCAATCTTGATCAGTGTTAGACTCTGATTGTGTGTGTGTTTTTCTGTGGTTATTGGCTGATTTCACAACAATTGGCGCCGTCTGTGGGAATTCAGACCACGATGATGGGATCTGCCAAGTTTGACATTGAAAAATTCACTGGAAAGAATGACTTTGGCCTTTGGAGAGTAAAGATGAGAGCCTTACTTGTTCAACAGGGAATTGTGGAAGCACTACAAGGACCAACAGCTTTGCCTACTGAGATGCCCGAGAAAGAAAGGAACAATATCCTGGAAAAGGCTCACAGCGCGATAATTCTGAGCCTAGGTGATAAAGCTTTGAGGGAAGTGTCAAGAGAGACAACGGCTCAGGCTCTCTGGGCTAAACTTGAATTGCTCTATATGACTAAATCTTTGGCCAACAGACTCTTCTTAAAACAACGCCTGTACTCCTTCAAGATGCATGAAGAAAAATCAATCACAGAGCAGATTGATGAGTTCAATAAAATCATAGATGATCTCGAAAACATTGATGTTAAGATAGAGGACGAGGATAAGGCTTTGCTGTTATTAAACTCTATCCCCAAGAGTTATGAACATTTTAAAGATGCGATGCTTTATGGAAGGGTGCAGTCAATTTCGATGGAAGAAGTTCAATCCCTAATAAGAGCCAAAGAACTTCAAAAGAAACATGATATGGATGAAGAGAATAGTGGGGATGGTCTTACTATTAGAGGAAGATCAGACAGAAGAGACTCAAGAAATAATCAGAACAGATCAAGATCGAAACAAAGAAAGAAAAGTGGAAATCAGTCATCAAAGGGACCGTTCAGGTGTTATCATTGCCACAAGGAAGGACACTTCAAGAAGAATTGTCCTGATCGGAAGAAAAAATATCAAGAAAAGCCAAAAGACTCAGGAGAAGTAAGTGTAGTCTCTGATGGCTATGATTCGGCTGAAGCTTTGGTAATTACTGAGTCAGAATCAAGCAAAGAGTGGATTCTTGACTCAGGTTGCTCCTTCCATATGTGTCCTCATAAAGATTGGTTCGAAACACTCCAACTGGTCAGTGGTGGAACTGTACTGCTTGGAGATAACAAAGCATGCAGGGTGGTTGGTAGTGGGACAATCAGGATAAGGATGTTTGATGGAGCTGAACGAATATTACAACATGTCAGGTACATACCAGAACTTAAAAGGAATCTGATTTCTTTAGGAATGTTGGAATCAAGTGGTTATTCTTTTAATGCTGAAAATGTTTATATTAGAGTTACTAAAGGCTCTATAATTACCATGAAAGGAATTAGGAAAAACGGGTTATATTCTCTAATCGGGAGAACTGTAATTGGTAACTCCTCTAATGTAGTCCAACCTGAAATTGATAAAACTAGACTATGGCACATGAGGTTGGGACATGTAAGTGAAAGGGGCCTACAAGAATTGTTTAAACAGAATCTATTAGGTGTTGACCAAATTAGTAAATTGGAATTTTGTGAACAATGTGTGTTGGGGAAGGCAACTAGAGTAAAATTCTCTACTGGAAAGCACATCACAAAGAAACCATTAGATTATGTTCACAGTGATCTATGGGGTCCTGCTAGAACACAAACACATGGAGGTGGGAGGTATTTTCTATCTGTCATAGATGACTACACTAGAAGAGTGTGGGTTTTCGTTCTAAAAACAAAAGATGAAGCTTTTGAACGGTTCAAGGATTGGTTAACTCTCACTGAAAACAAAATGGAAACAAAACTGAAGCACTTGAGAACTGACAATGGCCTGGAATATTTTTCAGAGCAGTTTAATGAGTTGTGCAGGAAAAATGGTATTATAAGGCACAAGACAGTTCGGAATACCCCTCAGCAGAATGGATTAGCTGAAAGGATGAATAGAACTCTCCTAGAGAGAGTGAGGTGCATGTTGCTGAATGCTGGCCTACCCAAAAGTTTTTGGGGTGAAGCTGTGTCTACAGCCTGTTACCTTATTAACAGGTGCCCTTCAACAGCTATTGGAATGAAGACTCCTTTGGAAATGTGGTATGGGAAACCAGCCAACTACAACAATCTCAAAGTTTTTGGATGTTTAGCATATGCCCACATCAGACAAGATAAACTGGAGGCAAGAGCTTTGAGGTGTATCTTTATTGGCTATCCACACGGAACCAAGGGTTATAAACTATGGTGTATGGAGCATGGCCAACAGAAATGTATCATTAGTAGAGACGTGGTGTTTGATGAGTCGAAAATGGCAAATCTGCATAGTTATGTTACTAAGAACAATGTTACTAAGGATGGTATTCCAATTGAGGTGGAGCTGCAACAACAACAAACATTAACCTATCAAGGGACTGTCTTGAATGATCAACATGAAGAGGTAGAAAACCAGCAAGAAACCGAACCAGAGACCAGATTGGATGATTACAACTTGGTGAGAGATAGACAAAGAAGAACCATCAAACCACCAGAGAGATTTGGCCATGCAGACATGATCTCCTATGCTTTGAGCGTTGCTGAAGAAATAGAAGAGGCTGATCCAAACAACTACAAGGAAGCTTTGAAGAGTAAAGAGAGGGACAAGTGGGCTGAAGCAATGGATGAGGAAATAGCATCTCTAATGAAAAACAAAACTTGGGATCTTGTGGATAGACCGAAGAATCAACGAGTAGTAGGATGTAAGTGGATTTACAAGAAGAAAGAGGGCATTCCAAGTGTTGAAAAGGCCAGGTATAAAGCAAGACTTGTTGCAAAGGGATTTACACAGGTTGAAGGAATCGATTTCAATGAGATTTTCTCACCTGTTGTAAAACATTGCTCAATCAGGTTAATTTTAGCATTAGTTGCTCAGTATGACTTGGAACTGGAACAATTAGATGTTAAAACTGCCTTCCTACATGGAGAGTTGGAAGAAACTATCTATATGGACCAGCCAGATGGGTATTGCACTCTTGAAACCAAGGACAAAGTCTGCCTGCTAAAGAAATCATTGTATGGACTCAAACAAGCCCAAGACAATGGTATAAAAGATTGATGAATTTATGTTGAGGATTGGTTTTGCTAGAAGCAGTTATGATAGCTGTGTGTACATAAAGAAGCAAGATGATGAAATAAGCATTTTTTTGCTCCTATATGTGGATGACATGTTAGTAGCTAGCAGGAGCAAGGAGGAAGTCCAGAAGATTAAAGGTATGCTCAACTCAGAATTTGATATGAAGGATTTGGGGCCTGCCACAAAAATCTTAGGCATGGAGATCATAAGAGATAGAAAGAAGAACAGTTTGTTTCTGTCTCAGAAGTCATATATACAGAAAGTATTAATGAGGTTCAATATGCATGAGGCCAAGCAGGTTACCACACCAATTGGTCAACACTTTAGGTTGTCAAACTCTCAAGCACCTGGAAGTGAAGATGAGAAAACATACATGGAGAATATCCCTTATACTAGTGGAGTTGGCAACATTATGTATGGAATGGTTTGCAGCAGGCCAGACTTAGCTTATGCTGTCAGTATCATAAGCAGGTTCATGGCAAATCCTGGAAAAGCTCACTGGGAAGCTTTGAAGTGGACCCTGAGATATTTGAGGGGTACTACTGAGTTGGGGTTGATGTTTAAGAAACAAGAAAATGAAAGGGAAAAGGTGGTTGGCTATGTGGACTCCGATTATGCAGGGAGCATTGACACCAGGAAGTCACTGACCGGATTCATTTTCACAGTTTTTGGTACTGCAGTTAGCTGGAAGTCCAATCTCCAATCTGTTGTGGCTCTTTCAACTACAGAGGCTGAATATATTGCTATGACAGAAGCAATCAAGGAGGCTATGTGGTTACAAGGAATGGTTGAAGAGCTTGGCATACAGCAGAAAGTTTTAACAGTGTTTTGTGATAATCAAAGCACAATTCACTTGACCAGAAACCAGGTCTTTCATGAAAGGTCTAAGTATATAGACGTGAAACTTCATTTTGTGAGAGATGTTGTTACCAAGGGTTCAATAACTGTGAAGAAGATACCCACTGTAGAAAATACAGCTGACATGCTCACAAAGGCTCTACCAGTAACTAAGTTCAGACACTGTCTGGACTTAGTAAATTCTACAGAGAAGTAATAGCCCCTTGGGGCTGATAGGAGGGAATCCTTTTGGGGAACTTTGTAATTGAGAGTCAAGGTGGAGAATTGTTGTAATGACTCTCATCTACTGGACTAAGGCAATGTTATGTTTCTAGAAGAGGTTGCGTCTGTTAGAAACCAAAGTCAATTCTGTTGTAACTGTCTTGGCTGTGACAGTTGGTGATGCAGAACCGTTCAACTTGGAAGAATCTGTTATAAATAAGATTCAAGTGAGTTGAGAGGGTTTGAGGAGGAAAAACAGATTGTACAGAGAGGTTTAGAGAGAGAGTTTTTGTTTCTGGTTCTAAATCTTGTAAACTTTGTTTTAATTGCCTTAGTGAGATTGATTCCTTTCCTGTGGATGTAGGTCACCCTGACCGAACCACGTAAATATTTGGTGTTCTTGATTACTGCTTTGTTTTTCAATCTTGATCAGTGTTAGACTCTGATTGTGTGTGTGTTTTTCTGTGGTTATTGGCTGATTTCACAACAGTACAAAAATAATTTATTACAAAAAACTTGAATTTTATAATTTGATGTGATAATTTTTCTATAACAATAATTATAATTATAAAAATTGTCAATATAACTTTTGAAACAAAAAAGTGGAAAAATAGTTACGACAATATATGTTATCACAATAGTTAAAATTTATAACTACAAATAAAATTTGTCACAAAAACGTGAATATCATTATTTTTGTGACAATATTATGTTGAAAAAATTGAATGAATTGATGTTATTTATAACTAATTAATTATAAGTCATGTCACTTGGTGAATGAACTTAATTTTTGGTTTAAAGTTGCATCCATTCAATTATACCTATTTAACAATTCTCTTCATGAAAAGATTAAATCCTTTATGAAAAAGTTAAGCCCTTTCATCACAAGGAGAAGTATTTTAATCAAAAGATTAAGTCCTTTCATCGAAAGGTCTTAACCTTTCAATCAATTTCCTCTCCCTAGATATAGGACAGTTTAGGCACAATGAGACACAAATTACACAAGTTAGAACTTTGGAATAGGAAAAACACTTAGAAAATTCTAGTCTTTGGGCATAATTTAACAATCTCCCACTAACACTAAGACCAATCACTCACATATCTAATACCAAGTGACTCAGTGTGACGATCATGCATGCACTGTGTAAGAGGCTTCGTTAAGGGATCAACAATGTTATGATCCGTGTGTACTCTACATATTTCCACATCTTCTCCATCTATGATCTCTCGAATGAGATGAAAGCACCTAAGAATATTTTTGGATCGTCGATGAGATATGGGTTCCTTTTCTTGTGTAATGGCTCTATTATTATCACAACGGAGTTGTACAACATCTGATATGCTGGGAACAACCCCCAATTCCAATATGAACTTTTTGATCCAAACAGCCTCTTTTGCTGCTTCACTGACTGTATTATATTCATCCTCTATTGTAGAATCAACTACTGTGTCTTGCTTCAAACTTTTCCAGCGCATAGTACCTCCATTAAGACAAAATACAAAACCCAATTGCGATCGTGAGTCATCCTTGTTAGTTTGGAAGTTGGTATCAGTATAACCTTTTACACTGAGCTATTCCTCCCCTCCATAGACAATAGATTTATCCTTAGTTCTTCTTAAGTACTTAAGGATATTTTTAACTGCAACCCAGTGATTTTCACCAAGTTTTGCTTGATACTGACTCGTCATGCTTAAAGCATACGATACATCTGGTTGAGTACATATCATTGCATATATGATAGAACCAATAGCTGAAGTATATGGAATCTTATTCATCCGTTGTTTTTCTTGTGGAGTTGAAGGACATATTTCCTTCGAAAGAGAAATGCCATGTCTCATAGGCAAAAATCATTTCTTGGATTCTTCCATACCGAACCTTTTAAGCACTTTGTCTATATATGTACTCTGACTCAGACCTAGAAGTCATCTTGATCTATCTCTATAGATATTAAGTCCTAAGATATACGCTGCCTCACCCAAATATTTCATAGAAAAACAACTACCTAACCAAGTCTTAACAGATTGTAAAGTATGTATATCATTTCCTATGATGAGTATGTCATCTACATACAAGATTAGGAAGGAAACAATGCTCTCACTAGCCTTTTTATAAACATAAGGCTCATCTTCATTTCTGATAAAACCAAACTCTTTGATTGCAACATTAAAATGAAGATTCCAGCTTCGAGAAGCTTGCTTTAGTCTATAAATAGACCTCTGTAGCTTACAAACCTTTCCAGCATTTCCTGGAATGAAAAAACCTTCTGGTTGTGTCATATAAACATCCTCTTCATGTTTTCCATTAAGGAAATCGATTTTGGCGTCCATTTTCCAGATTTCATAATCATGGAATACAACTATTGCGAGTAAGATCCAGATGGACTTAAACATAGCTACATGGGACAATGTTTCGTCATAGTCTACACCATGAACTTGTCAAAAACCTTTAGAGACTAATCGCCCCTTGTATTTTTACATTACCATCCATGTCAGTTTTCTTCTTGAAAACCCATTTACAACTTATAGGTTTGACCCCTTCAGGTGGTTCAACCAAAGTTCATACTTGGTTTACTGACATGTAATCCACCTCAGATCTCATGGCTTTAAGCCATTTCTCAGAGTTCGGGCTAGACATTGCCTCTTGATAAGTCATGGGCTCATCTTGATCCATAAGAATAACATCTCCATATGTAGTAACGAGAAATCTAAATCACTCAGGTGCACGATGTTCTCTTATGGATCTATGTAGTGGTTATGTTTCTAAATCTGTTATGTTTCTAAATCTGTTATGTTTCTAAATCTGTTGAATGCTCCTCAACAACTTGTGAAACATGCTCAACTTCAGATTCATTAATCTGTTGTTCTTGAACTTCTACAAGTTCAATATTTCTACCCTTCCTTTTTTTTAAGAGAAATTATCTTTCGAGAAAAACTCTTGTTCGAGCAACAAACACTTTGTTCTTATTAGGTTTGAAGAAATAATATCCCTTAGTTTCTTTAGGATATCTAACAAATATACACTTATGAGATTTAGGTTTGATCTTTGTAGACATCTGATATTTTACATACGTTCCACAACCCTAAATCATCATAAAAGACATACTAGGATACTTCCCAGTCCATATCTCGTATTGTATCTTTTGAACCGATTTAGATGGAACATGATCTAGTGTAAAAGTGGTTGTTTCAAGTACATGTCCCCAAAAAGAAGTTAGAAGATCACTATGACTCATCATCGATCTAACCATGTCTAACAATGTTCATTTCATTCTTTCAGAAACTCTATTCCACTGTGGTATACTAGGCCTGCAAGCTGTGAGACAATCCCACATTCTTTCAGGAGTTCATCAAACTCTATGCTTAAGTATTCTCTACCTCGATCTGATTGAAGTGCCTTAATACTCTTGCCTAGTTGATTTTGTACTTCATTTTTAAATTCCTTAAACTTTTCAAGGGATTCAGATTTATGGCACATAAGATAAATATACCCATACTGACTGAAGTCATCAGTGAAAGTAATAAAGTAATGGAATCCACCTCTGGCTTGTATGTTCATTGGTCCACATACATCACTATGCATTAACCCCAATAAATCACTTATTCTCTCAGCTTTATTGTTAAAAGGAGCTTTAGTCATTTTTCCCAACAAGAAAGATTCACACACATCATATTGTTCGAAAACAAATGAATCTAAGAATCTACCTTTATGGAGTTTTGATATGCATTTCTCACTTATATGTCCTAAACGACAATGCCAAAGATAAGTTTGATTCGAGTCATTTATTTTTGATCTTTTAGCATTTATGTTATAAATTGTGTTTTTTTGATCCAAAATATAGAGACCATTAACCAAATGTGTCAAACCATAAAAACCATTATCGAGATAAAAAGAACAACAATTATTCTTAATAATAATCTCAAAACCAATCTTGTCCAAACAAGAAATAGAAATAATGTTCTTAGTCAAACTAGGAACAAAATAACAATCCTCTAAATTTAAATCAAGTTCACTAGGCAAAGATAAAATATATGTCCCTATAGCTAATGCAACAACTCTTGCTCCATTTCCCACTCGTAGGTCTATGTCTCTTTTAGCCATATTCATTTTCTTTTACAGTCCCTGTATGGAATTACAAATATGAGAACCACAACCAATATCTAATACCCAAGAAGTAGATGTTGACAAATTAACATAAATACCTGAAACAAACGTTCTGCTTGCTTTTGCCTTCTTGACCTCTTCAAGGTAAATAGGTCAGTTTCTCTTCTAGTGTCTAGTCTTATCACAATGGAAAAATTTTCCTTCCTTTCTAACTCCCCCTTTGAGTTTCAATGCATTTTTCCCTTTTGATTTGGCCTTACTATTGCCCTTAGACTTTGCCACTACCTTTTTTTTCCCTTTTCTTTGTCCTTGTGGGCCATCAGAATGGGCTTAGGTCCAACCTTTTTTATGTTACTTTCAGTAGTTCGTAACATGCCAAGTAATTGTGGCAAAGTCTTGTTAATTTCATTCATGTTGAAATTAAAGACAAATTGGCTAAATCTATCTAGAAACGATTGCAGGATAACATCGGTAGTCAATTCATCTTTGAGAGGAAATCACAAATTTTCCAACTTTTGGATGTAGCCCATCATCTTGATGACATGAGCTCCTATAGGAGTTCCCTCTGCCCTTTTACATTGAAAAATAACTTTAGAGGTCTTATATCTCTCTTGACGTGCTTGCCCTTCATATATTTCTTTGAGATTTTGAATCATCTCATATGCAACCATGTCCTCATATTGCTTTTGAAGCTCATGAGTTATGGTGGCAAGCACTAGACATCCAACATCTAACATATCATCCACATGTTTCTTGAATTTGTCTTTGTCAGCTCTTGAAGCATTAGCTGCCGGTTCATCAGGAACAGGTTCTTCAATGACATCTTCCTTCCTTTCCTGTTTAAGAATAATTATCAAATTACGAAACCAGTCAAGAAAGTTTATGCCATTAAGTTTATCCTTTTCAAGAAGTGATCGCAGTGATAAAGTGTTATTTCCCATTAAATC
Source organism: Hibiscus syriacus (assembly GCF_006381635.1). Lineage (NCBI taxonomy): Eukaryota > Viridiplantae > Streptophyta > Magnoliopsida > Malvales > Malvaceae > Hibiscus > Hibiscus syriacus. The sequence continues at coordinate 27,808 of NW_024062908.1, read as the reverse complement.
TACAACAATGGAAATATTAATGTAAGTAAATTTACTGAATTAAAATTTATAAATAGGTCTTTATTTACAACTTACTCCCACTATTTTATTCAAAATTAAAAAACCCTCTCTGTTTTAATTTTGGAAAAAATCAACGAAATTTTTTCTAGTGGATGAGGATCCATAATACATCAATTTCCTAAATCACCTCTGGCTTTTATTTTAGGATAATGATTATTTAACTAACACTTTACTACTTACATCTCATGTAACTCCTCCTTTTGGTGAACAACTCTTGTTCAAGTCATCTCATGACTTATCCAAATATTTAACCTCTAGGTTTCTATCACATTTAAAAAAACCTAGCTAAGTTATTACCAATATCTCAACCGGTGAATATCACTTTCTTATTCTTCGAGTTTAACCAAGATAGATTTATGTGCCAATGCTTTGGTAAAGCCCACACAATATCGATCGAAGCCTTAACGAGGGTAAATATTAGACCGTTAAGTTAACTTAAATTATAAAGAAGGATTTGCGTAATTATCATCATTGTTCGTTTTAGTTTTAGGTCCTTATTGATCTCATCAATATTCATTCTTATTTTATCATTTGATGCATTACATACATAAAAGATATGCCAATAAATAAAATGCAATGTTTTAGCCCAAAACAATGACTAAGGTGGCCCATCCCAAGCCAATGGGAGAACCAAAAAACCCTAAAGCTTAAGACTACTCTCTAGGTATCTTCTCGCCATTCTTCTACTCCTTGTGAATCTTCATAGGATTACAATTTTAAAAGAAACTCATTTTACATACGAGGGAGTAAGATGCGAAGAGAAATACAACATAGATATAGAAAGGCACGGCTCGCAGATCGTATTTCAAATTAAACCATTGTAAATTGAACAAGGGATATAACCATGCATGTCAAACACCATGCAAAACAAACATATCATATATATATATATATATATATATATATATATATATATATACACACTTTGTTACACCTTTGTTTAAAATATTAATATGGGCCTTCAATTTGTACTGATGATGAGGGGTTAAGGGGCGAAGCCCATTGCGGGGTCTAGGGCGAAGCCCCTAGCGTGCATCGACCGTCGCGACGGCCGGTGGGATTTTTTGAAAAATAGTACTTCCGTTTCTATAGAAAAACCTCACGATTTGATAACACTTATCAACATAATCGGGTTTTTAGGATTTTCAATCCCGAAGGTTTTATACATCGGAACAATCATTGTTCCACTGCCAAACACGATCTGTTATCGCACTCCCATGGGTCATCATGTCAACGATTGGCATATGGATTTCGTAAAACCCTTGCAGAAACAAATGGATTGAAAAACAGATTAACAAATTAACATATTAATCGTTGTGGTTATCAATTCGAATAATGATATCATGAATATTTTTCAAAAATGATAAAACTAGAACATGCATCTCATACATATCACATCAACCAAGAATTTAACCCAAATTCAGACCGTACAAGTGGCTCTGATACCATTGTTGGGATCGTTGGTGCACCCCACGGCATAGCGGAAACAAAACTTGACGGTCTCACCAGTGATACAAGTACGTAAAACCAAAATCGGGAGGAAAGGATGTGAATACTTACAATGGGTTCCTTGAAAAACAACAAAGACAACAACAGAAAGTGATGATCACGAACAGTTTGAATCATAAGCCTTCACAAAAACACGTCTCAGCCTCTACTTAGTTCACCCGATTGAGAGAAAAAGTTTCTTTTCCCAAAAACGATTTTGAGAAAAACAGCAGAAGTAAAAATCGGCTACTAGACCTTACCTCCTTTAAATATATCAATTACCCTAACATATTAGGGTTTTTAAAGTTATTTCAAATTAATAAATAAAATATTATTTAATTAATTCAAATTAAATATACATTAAAAACTTATAATCTGAATTACAATCTTTAATATTTATTTAAAAACTTATTTAATTATTACGAATTATATATCAATTAAAAGAGTTGTAATCTAAATTACATCCTTTTAATGCTTACTTACTATATTTGGGATAATTAAAATCATATGTATATCAAATATACATATCTTAACTCTAGATATATTTTAGTAACATCCAAAAAATTGTACATCTTTGCTCATTTCAATCCTAGGGTGTGACCCAATAGGTTCTTGTAATGTTAGTACTAATAATTAGAACAATTCTAATATTACATACAATGAGTGACATCTAGCAATATATCAATGTCACGTAAGTTACAAGAAATTATGATTCGACATATCATCTTTGTGATTAACTCTTTTATGTAGTACATCCTTTTGTCCTTTATATCTAGAATAGGCTCAAGTCTTAGAATAGTCACACTTGTATAGCCCATCTATTTGTTGAAAACATTTTGATATTTCGATATAACAAATTAAGTTAAATGAATTTTAAGATTTTCCAAATGATTTTCTATGTATATTCGATAGAATTATTCGAATATCAAAACATTACTCCAAATCTTTCAAAAATCAGTTTTAATCCTTACTCAAAGTGTAAAATTAAGTTTTAATCTTAAAACAATTTCAAAATAAATTTACAAAGTATTTCGAACCATTTCAAAGCCAAAAATTCCAGATTGCTCAGAGGGAACCGATTCCCCCCTAAGGGGGTACCGATTCCCCCTGAATGGTTTGGCTCCGAGAATTCCAGTATGCTCGGAGGGAACCGATTCCCCCCAGGGGTACCAATTCCCCCTTTTATAACGGTCGAAATATTTGAATTTTACACTTAGGGAACTGATTCCCCATAGGGGGTACCGATTCCCCCACACTCCAAACTGTTTTATTAATTGTTTTCACACTAAAACGGCTATATTATTTTATCTAATCATCCCCAACGTTTAGAAGTGATTCAAGGTGTATTTAAGCAAGCTTAGAAGCCATTGATCAACAACAAGAAACATCAAGCAATTAGAATCAAGAGAAAATCAAAGAGAAAGCATCAAACCTCAAGTTTGAGCATTTCAAGCCTATTTTTCATTCAATATTCATTTTGCTTTCAAGAACACTTATTGTGCTCAATTGTATTTATTCTTGAGTGTTTTTTCTTTGTTCTAGAATTGTGCAAACATATTTGCCTTGTGAGGTTTTCTTGTAAGTTTGTAAATTTGTATTTCTCTTTGAGAAAAGAGTGTTCTCAAGAATTGGGGTATATTCTTGAGGGAGTTGTAAGGTTATCTCTTTGGCCTCAAAAGAAAGAACAAATTAGTGAATTTTTTGGAAAATCCTTAGTGTGGATAGCTAAGGTAGTGGACGTAGACTTTGGTTGATAAAGTCGAACCACTCTAAATTGATGTGCAATTTCTTTCAATTTTCTGCAAAAGCTTTCACCAAAATTTTTATTGCCAATTCACCCCCTCTTGGCCGATTCAATCAATCGATTAACTCAATAATTGGCATCAGAGCCTAACTCATTTGAAGGTTTAACCACCTCTTGAGTAGATCCAGGAAGAGTTAAATCGATAAAGATGGCGTCCACTTCCGGTTCATTCTCCATGGAAGAATCCATACCAATTGACGTACCTCCACACTTCAATGGAATAAATTATCGTCATTGGAAGAGGTTTATGATGATATTCATCAAAGCATTTGATATGGAAGCTTGGATGATAATCAAGAAAGAATATTCCTCTCCTACTAAGAATGTAAAGAAGTGGAGTGTTCAAGAACGGAAGGAAGCTCAACAAAACTCAAAGGCTATGCACATGTTGTGTTGTGCAATTGATCCTAATGTGTATAAAGAAATTTCTTCTTGTTCAAGTGCCAAGGAAATGTGGGATAAGCTTGAGGAGATCTATAGAGACAAGGAAGAAGAAGACTCAATAAAAGTGATGTCCCTATTAGCTCTCACAGAGCCAAAGGTATCTTCTAACTGAAATATATTAAATTCAAAATCTTTTAATGAGTTACAATATGCTTATGATAAATTATTTTCGGAGTTTGAGACCATGAACTCCAAATACAATAAATTGATTTCTAAATTTATTTCTAAAAATGATCTTCTTTTGAAAGCTAAAACAGACTTGGAAAATCAAAATGAAATGTTGAGAAAGGAGTTAAAGCTTTCAAAAATAAAATCTGAAAACTTTGAAAAAGAAATTTTCAAATTAAACAAACTTCTTCTAGAAATGAAAATGGATTTTGAAAATCAAAATGGAATCTTGAAGAAGGATTTAGAACTCTCAAAAATGAAATTTGAAAGTTTTGAAAAAGAGAATTTCAATTTGAAAGATAAGCTTGAATGTTTAACAAGAGAAAAAGAGATCATTCTAAATAATTCATCTAGTTCAATAATGACAATATGTTCACATTGTCATTATCATGGTCATAAGGAACATACTTGTCCTTTAAAGAAAGGAAAACGATTTAAAATTAGACAAGTATGGGTTCCAAAAGGAACAAGAGGCATTGAAACTAATGTTCAAGGATCCAAAGCAATTTGGATACCAAAATCTACTTAAATGTCTCTTGTAGGTGTGTGAGAGCAATTGTGATAAAGATGATGATATTCAAGATTCTCTAAGCCACACATAAAAAGGGAATGGCTAACCTCTAAACTTAATTTTTTTATTATTTGGTTGCTCATTTAGTTTATTTATGCATGAGGTTTTAAAATGTTGAATTATGTTTTATCTCATGTATGTTGAAAAATATTGTATGATGAACATGGTAATTTTTGGTAATGTTTTACAAACTCTAGTTCATCATATTAATTTTTGGTGAAAATTGTTTTTAAAAAGTAATTGATATCTCTTTAACAATTGATATCGATTTTTCAAGAACTTTGGTTTTGCAAAATTTTGACCTGAAATTTTTTTCTTAATGTTTATGCATAATTTTTTTTAAAATATTATAAAGTTTTAATGCATAACATTTTCAAAAACTTTATGCATGTTCTCTTAATCTCTATAATCAACATTGCATAATGTTTTATATGTGAATGAGTTAAAAGCATAATCTTTTGAAAAATAAATTTGATAAAAGATACAATGTTTTATTTTAAATGATTGAAAAATTGATTAACATTGCATCTATTTTCGATTATGCTTGTTGGTCATAAAATAGGGATATATATATATACATGATGCATTCAGATTTTATTAATATGACTATTTTGTGCCTAGTTGCTAGGGATGAACATGATGATTTGTTATGGCATAGGAGACTAGGACATGCTAGTATGAGTGTTTTGCAACGGCTAATTCAAGGTGATTTAGTTCGAGGGTTGCCTAAGCTTAAATTTGATAATGATAAAATCTGTGATGCTTGTGTTAAAGGAAAACAAAAGCGAGTTTCTTTTAAATCCATTAATGATGTATCAACTAGTAGAGTTTTACAATTGATCCATTTAGATCTTTTTGGGCCAACTAGAACTACTAGCTTGGGTGGAAAACAATATGCATTTGTCTTGGTAGATGACTATTCTAGATATACTTGGGTTCTATTTTTAAGTACTAAAGATGAAGCATTAGAACAATTCATCACGTTTTCAAAAGTAATCCAAAATGAAAAAGGTTACTCTATAACTAGTGTTAGGAGTGATCATGGAACTGAATTTGAAAATCTTGGATTTACTGAATTTGTAACTCTAACGGTATTAGCCATAATTTTTCAGCACCTAGAACCCCTCAACAAAATGGAGTTGTTGAGAGGAAAAATCGAACTTTAGAAGAAATGGCTAGAACCATGCTTTGTCAAAATAATTTGCCAAAATATTTTTGGGCGGAAGCCACAAATACGCTTGTTATATTGTAAATCGAGTAATGATTAGGCCAATTTCAAAGAAAACTCCATATGAAATTTCCAAAAATAAAAAGCCTAACATTAGTTATTTTCATCCTTTTGGATGTAAATGTTTTGTTTTAAACAACGGTAAAGAAAACCTTGGCAAATTTGATGCTAAAAGTGATGAAGGAATTTTTCTTAAATTCTAAAGCCTATCCTGTATTTAATAAAAGAACTTTAGTTGTAGAAGAGTCTATACATGTTGTTTTCGATGATAATCCCCTTCCGAGGAAGGATTCTTGTGTGAATGATGATGTAGGTGTTATAAATACAAATGACGTTAGACATGACATTAGAGAACCATCATCAAAGGAAGAAACGAAAAATGAGGAAACTCATTATCCTCTTGAGAATCCAACCATTGAAGAAAGGGAAGTATCTTATCCAAGAGAGTACAACTATATCAAGGATGGTGAAATTATAGGTGATCCATCCAAAGGGGTAATAACTCGATCTTCTCTTAGAAATTTGTAATTATGTTGCATTTATCTCATGCATACAGCCTAAGAATATTAAAGAAGCATTAAATGATGAACATTGGATTATGGCTATGCAAGAAGAGTTAAATCAATTGAGAGAAGTAAAGTAGGACAGTTGAAAGGCCTAGTAATAAATCTACTGTAGGTACTAGATGGGTATTTAGGAATAAGCTTGATGAGAGTGGTAATATAGTGAGAAACAAGGCTAGACTTGTTGCTCAAGGGTATACTCAAGAAGAGGGCATAGACTATGATGAAACATACGCTCCCGTAGCTAGGATGGAAGCAATTAGAATGTTATTAGCATTTGCATGTTTCAATGAATTTAAATTATATCAAATGGATGTTAAAAGTGCATTTTTAAATGGTTTTATAAAAGAAGAAGTGTATGTGGAACAACCTCTAGGTTTTGAAAATTCAAATTTTCCGGATCATGTTTTAAAATGACAAAAGCTCTTTATGGTTTAAAGCAAGCTCCTAGAGCTTGGTATGAAAGATTGTCAAATTTTTTAATTGAAAAAGGTTTTTCAAAAGGGAATGTTGACACTAAATTGTTTGAAGCATAAAGGTAAAGATTTATTAGTAGTTCAAATTTATGTTGATGATATAATATTTGGTTCTACTAATGATGTTTTTGCCAAGAATTTTCTAAGCTAATGCAAAGTGAGTTTGAGATGAGCATGATGGGGGAGCTCTCATTTTTCTTGGGACTCCAAATCAAGAAAAGAAAAGATGGCATCTTCATCAATCAAGCTAAGTACATCAAAGATATGCTCAAGAAGTTTGGACTGGAAAATGGGAAACCTCATGACACTCCAATGAGCTCTTCAACAAAGCTTGACTTAGATGAAGGAGGTAAATGTAGATGTCAAATTATATAGGTCAATGATTGGATCTCTACTTTATCTAACTGCAAGTAGACGGGATATTATGTTTAGTGTTTGCTTATGTGCTAGATTTCAATCATGTCCTAAGGAATCACATTTACTAGCTGTTAAGAGAATCTTTAGAATCCTTAAAGACACTCTTAGTCTAGGAATTTGGTATCCTAGAGACTCTAGCTTTAGCTTGCATGCTTTTTCTGATGCGGATTATGGAGGATGCAAATTAGATAGGAAAAGAACCTCCGGGTACTTGCCAATTCCTTGGAAATATGCTAATTTCTTGGTTTTCAAAGAAACAAAATTGTGTTGCATTATCTACCATGAAGCCGAATACATTTCAGCTGGTAGTTGTTGTGCACAAGTTTTATGGATGAAACAACAACTTTTTGATTATGGAATTAAAGTAGGTACCATTCCTATCAAGTGGACAATACTAGTGCTATTTGTCTCACTAAAAATCCCAACACTCTAGAACTAAGCACATTGAAATAAGACATCACTTCATTAGAGACCATGACACTAAGGAAGATGTAGTTCTAGAATTTGTTGATACTTTGCACCAATTAGCGGATATCTTTACAAAACCTTTAGACAAGGAACGATTTTGGACACTTAGGAGAGAATTAGGTTTGACCAATCTATCAATTTTGATTGCATTCATTGCTATTAGTTAGTGGGAGTTTATGATTCGTGATGAAAAATTAATTTTATGTTCAAATATTTAAAGATTAATTGAATTGTTTGAACATGATTAATTTTCAATATATGAGTTGCCAATACCACTAGAGGAAATTAATTTAGAATTTTGGGTGTTTAAAATCGAATTTTAGCATTTTGGTGCAGAGGGAATTGATCCCCCTTGAGGGAACCGATTCCCCTTTGAAGGGGAACCGATTCCCCCCCCACAGGGGAATCGATACCCCCCTGGGGTTCTGGTTTTAGCACGGGCAGAACCCAATCAAGGTATTTTTCCAAAACTTCTATTTCATCAATAAACATAGAACTAGTTTTAATTAGTTCTAGGAGAACTTTAGATCGGGCATTAATTGTGTTTTGATTGAATTATGTTGTTGTTATGAAAACTATATTGTTTCTCAAAACCGTATTTTTCAAAAGTTTTCAAAAACTTTACCCATTAGGATTGATTTAGAGAACCTTGAAATATTGAGGAATCAATTGAGTTTTGGGATTGATTGAATTGCATACATGTGTTTTAAATTTGCAGGTTACATATTCTATTCCGATTCTTAAACCATGTCAAATCCTAAACGACCTAGGACATTGTCTAGTCGCTCAAGTCAAAACCGACCTCTTATTCCTCCACCCAATCCAAATACCCAAATATGACCATTATGAACTCTTGTTTCAACGTACCTGGTTATGGACAAGATCTATACCATATGTACCATACTTGTTTTAAGTCATATAAAATCTAGGAAGAGTGTATCCCTTCGATCCAAACTATAGAAGATATGGACTTCCAATATCTTCCTACTCTTAAATCCTAGAAGTTTGATAAACTCTTTAAACTCAAACCTTTGGTTTATCATCAATTAGTCCACATTTTTCTTTTCCAATGTGGTATGTGTCCAAAATGAGCTCCGATCTGAAACTATAGGAATTTGATCCTATCTTTTAGGACAATTCATTTTTATTGACTCCGGCACAATCGCTACCCATTTTGGACTAGATAACTCAGGTTTAATGAAAAAGAGACTGTGGATTCACCCTATAAGTCTAAGGATAGTGAGAGTACCCTAAGAACTCATCGTGATAGATTCCTTCATCATTTGATCTCTTGGTGGTTTAGACCATCCGGAGGTAGGTACTCATCCCTTAGGAACATAGATATATGGTGGATATATTGTATCCAACATAAAAAGAAGATATATCTGCCACAAATCATTTTTAGTGAGTTTCCATAAACATTGTTCCTTCCAAGAATATAGAAACCTTGGTTTATGGTTGTCTCCTTAGTAATTTGTTTATCAAACTCAGTCTTTGGGCCAATGGGTTTATCGTCCCGAACTCAGAACTTTTAATTGTGAAACATTTTGATGTTCATGGATTGTTTTATTTTGGGTGTTTGAATTTGTTGGATAATTGGATATTTGAACTTATATGCTTATATATTAGTTTGATTTTCACTTTCATTTTGAGCTTAATGTTTATTTTTGCATCATTTACATATTAGTTGCATTATGACCAATTTTTTTCATTTCACATTGTTTATGAATATTGATTATGAAACTAATGGCTAACGTTTCTCTTGCTTGTGATCTTAGCAGCTTAAACTATATATAATCAATTGGCTAAATAATTTCAAAACCTTGTTTAAATTCTTTAAAATGTCTTTTTGATTTAACAAAAGGGGGAGAAGTGTTAAATGTGTTTTTAAATGATAAATGGGAGAAGTGTTAAAGTAAGGGGGTATTTCAAAATTTGATTTCAAAATCTTAAAATTACTAAAATGTTTTTTTATATCAAAAAGGGGGAGATTGTTGAAAACATTTTGATATTTCGGTCTAACAAATTAAGTTAAATGAATTTTAAGATTTTCCAAATGATTTTCTAAGTATATTCGATAGAATTATTCAAATATCAATACATTACTCCAAATCTTTCAAAAATCATTTTAATCCTTACTCAAAGTGTAAATTAAGTTTTAATCTTAAAACATTTCAAAATAAATTTACAAAGTATTTTGAACCATTTCAAAGCCAAAAATTCCAGATTGCTCAGAGGGAACCGATTCCCCCCTAAGGGGGTACCGATTCCCCCTGAATGGTTTGGCTCCGAGAATTCCAGTATGCTCTGAGGGAATCGATTCCCCCCCAGGGGTACCGATTCCCCCCCTTTTATAACGGTCGAAATATTTGAATTTTACACTTAGGGAACCGATTCCCCCCCACGCTCCAAACTGTTTTATTAATTGTTTTCACACTAAACGGCTATATTATTTTCTCTAATCATCCCCAACGTTCATTAGTGATTCAAGGTGTATTTAAGCAATCTTAGAAGCCATTTATCAACAACAAGAAACATCAAACAATTAGAATCAAGAGAGAATCAAAGAGAAAGCATCAAACCTCAAGTTTGAGCATTTCAAGCCTATTTTTCATTCAATATTCATTTTGCTTTCAAGAACACTTATTGTGCTCAATTGTATTTATTCTTGAGTGTTCTTTCTTTGTTCTAGAATTGTGCAAACATATTTGCCTTGTGAGGTTTTTCTTGTAAGTTTGCAAATTTGTATTTCTCTTTGAGAAAAGAGTGTTCTCAAGAATTGGGGTATATTCTTGAGAGAGTTGTAAGGTTATCTCTTTGGCCTCAAAAGAAAGAAAAAATTAGTGAATTTGTTGGAGAATCCTTAGTGTGGATAGCTAAGGTAGTGGACGTAGACTTTGGTTGATAAAGTCGAACCACTCTAAATCGCTGTGCAATTTCTTTCAATTTTCTGCAAAAGCTTCCACCAAAATTTTTATTACCAATTCACCCCCTCTTGGCCGATTCAGTCAATCGATTAACTCAACACTATTGTTTCTTGATATCTAGAGTATACTATAATTAACGAATAATTTGTTATATCACATATCAACTTATTCGAGCATGGCCATGCATTTCTAGTCTCACTCAATCAAGTGGCCTGTGATATATTTCCTATTATGTAGGCAGGACAAATCCTATCTTAACCATATACACCCCACTACATATATTGAGATATATTCAATAGCAGTCTTTATAGTACAACCAGTTATGGAGCATGTTTAATTGTATCAAAACATACAACAATATATGTTGGGATGACATTGATCAAAAGTCTGAGGACCATACATATAGTCATCACCATGAGCAATGTTATGATTGTACATAATAATCCAAGACGTATGCTCATGATAGTTCAATCCAATATAATTTTCTCTAACAATATAATCATGTATCAATTCTGACATCTCTATGTCAATGACAACTCCTTGTCATCAATCAATATGTTAGTCTAACATATTATTGTCCATGCCCATAATAATACTTGACTATGGATCTTTTAATAATGTTATTATATGGACTTTATTATCTTTTAGTTTATGTTAAACACAGACATATAACTGAAAATAATATTGGCAATGCCTTTATTAAAAAATCGGTAAATAAATGTATTATTATAATCATCATATGATTGGTCTTTGGGCATACTCTAACAACTTGAACCCCATCGTAGCACACCTTTGTCCTTTATGGAGGCGCACCTTGAACCCACATTTTGATGGTTCGATATTGGTTGGTAACGAATTAATAATATTGATCAATAAATCAAAAAGGTATGTGTAACCATTCAATATTTCTTGTACAATATTTATACATTGAGATTATACTAATTTTTTTTGGTTTTATTCAATTCTAACTGTTCAACAGAAGTTAGTTTTGTTTCGAGATTTAATTTATTAAATTTTTGTATTTCAACAGAAATTGGTTCTATTTTGAGTTTTAATCTCGTTGTCTAACATAAGTTGGTTTTGTTTCAGATTTTAGTTTTAAATCCTGACATTTAACGGATTCAACAAAATAATGTTGCGTGTAAATTTTTATTTTGGGTTTTCGTTTTACTAAATTCTCGTCATTTAATAGAAATTACTTAATTGTTGGATTTTAGTTTTGACTAAAATTCGTTACGATAAATAAAGTACCGAACGAAATTCTGATATGTTTGTGAACAAAAATTGGGCCTATAATTCTGTTTCAAGGTTTTAATCCTATTGTTCAACAAAATTTATTTGATTTACTGTTGATAACAGAAATTGTTTGGAGGTAACAACATTGTTACAATTTTTTTTTTTAAATTTTAAATTCTAATTAAATTTTGTTGTTCAACAGAAACAAATGGTGAAACAAATTGAATTAACTTTCAATTTATTGTTGGAATATTTACAAATTACGGTTACATGTTTTTAAACAAAACAATGGTAACCCCACTAATTCATCAATCTAGTGATTTGAATGTTGATTCCTATTCAGACTCTGAATAATATTCAATGATGTTTGTGGTTGTGAGCCACAACGAGAAGCATGTGAAATTCATGGATAAAATTTCAAGACATAGTGACATAAGATGTTATATTTAATCATACTGAATATGGTCAAATATAGGATAATCCTCCTATTCATAGAGAGGATTAGATAGACATTGTTGTCATTAAAGCTTGAAAGCATTCTAAGTTTCTATGTTAGAATACATCTCGAATGGATTTTGAGATACACAATATAAAGTATATAGTATCCATAAGATTCCTAAAGAATTATGAATGACATTTGGCGATGTGCTGAGTTGTCAGCAAATTACCTTTAAATAAGGTAACTTACAAGAAAATAGGTGAGACACCATATGAGTTATGGAAATGCAGAAAACTTTCCTACAACTACATCAAAGTGTGGGAATGCCTTATATAAGTATAATGGTAAGTCGAGATACATATGTCGACATAATATCATTAAACAATTGATCTAAACTAGAGTTATCTATATTTATTTTGTATGATCAAAGATAACATTATGGTTCCGCTAAACAATGAGTTGAATCGAGATCAAGTTGATAAACATCAAAAGGAATGTGATTAAAGCCCATTAATATTTAAGGTGCTATGTGAAAGAAACCTAACTTAGTTGATTGGAGATCCCAAGATCTAAGTTCAATGGGACAACCTACTTACATAGACCTTTTGAGGTCACTATGGGGGTTCTTATCCCCAAGTTCATTCCTACGATGAAAATGACTAAAATATGGAAAGGTTAAGCAATGCTTTTAATGACTACTATGTGTTTCGGAGCCAAACAACATAAGTCACCTATATGAGAGTGAAGTGGAGTCATTTTAAAGAGACTATTGGGGCATAGTTCTCTAAATTCTTGCAGAACCAGGAGATGTCCATGACTATGGACATAACCATAAGAACCAAATTCTTGTCAGTGAGATATTTGTGTGAGGTATGTCATCGCTTACACCAATGGAAGGACAGTTCAAGGACATCATGTTTACTGGACAGCCAGTAAGGTAAACATATTTTTACAAGGGAAGGTTCAAAGGGGGATGCCTACCTATTCTATACAAATATCGAACGTAGAATCTATCACCATATCGAGTTAGTGTTTAAACCATCAAGTTAATTCATATAGGGATTGTTAAAAAAATTGAATGAATTGATACTATTTATAACTAATTAATTATAAGTCATGTCACTTGGTGAATGAACTTAATTTTTGGTTTAAAGTTGCATCCATTCAATCATACCTATTCAACAATTCTCTTCATGAAAAGGTTAAGCCCTTTCATCAAAGGAGAAGTCTTTTAATCAAAAGGTTAAGTCCTTTCATCAAAAGGTCTTAACCTTTCAATCAATTTCCTCTCCCTATATATAGGCTAGTTTCGGTATAATGAGACACAAGTTACACAAGTTAGAACTTTGGAATAGGAAAAAAACTTAGAAAATTCCTTCTAAATTCGTTCTTTCCGGTGATAGAGAAAGGCAAGATATTGTTCGACTGATCACTATGGTTATGCTTACTGTTGTGATCATTTTTTGTTGTATCCTGGGAGACCGACGTCCATCGTTACTCAAAGAACCTGGAGAGGGCGAATTTGTAAGGAAACTGTTCATATTAGGCCTCAACAAAAATCCTTCTTCGGTTTATCATCCTCTACTCATCTGATTCATTGTCTAAATATGAGTAAACCAATTTCTTTCCTCTACTTTAAGTTTTATTTATTTTACTTTATTCGATTGTATAATAATATTTATTTATTATTATTATTTTTATCCCAGATTAACCATTTTGTCTAACATGTTCTTTGTAATAATTATTAACACTTATAGTTAGAAATTTGTCACTATATGAGACTTTTGGTGTAAAAAAATATGGAGGGAAATTTTTATGAGAATATATTTTGTCACAATAATTAAAACATAACGACAAACATTGTTTTTACTAAAAACGTTAATCTCATTATTTTTTGTGACAACATTTTTGTAACAATAATTATAGCTTATAGTTACAAAACATGTCACTATATGGTTTTTTGTACCAAAATTGGACATAATCATTTGTGACTATACATTTTGTCACTATAATTAAAATATATAATTACAAAAAACATTATCACAACAAATCTAAATCTTATTATTTGTTGTGAAATTTTTTTATGTTATAGTTACTAAAACTTAGTTGTAAAACTTGTCACAATATGTCTTTAATTTGGAGACAAAAATTGGAGGCAAACATTTGTGACAAAAATACTCCCATATGAACTATTGTTATGACTTAGCTTCACCACCATGCACTGCCTTTAGCAAGCTAGCCTCTGAGGTCTAGCTGCTACCTCCCTTGAAGCTTGGCTATAGAGGACACCACGAAAAGGGTATGCAAAAGAAAGAAGAAGATTGAAATGATCAGTCACCTTTCTCTAAATCACCTCTTGAAGCTTTTCCAAAAAGTCTCTCTAAAATATATGGCACCTTAGGTATTTTATAGAGGGAATATTTCTAGAGTTTTGGGCCTAAAATTCCCTTTGTACCCTAGGGCATCATTCTCACGTAAAGGGGGTTCTTATTGTGGCAAGTGGTCCCAAAATTTATAGCAGGGGTCATGAGTCACATGCGGCCAGACACTAAGTAAAGATATATTTTCTATTTGCCTTTTATGCTCCAGGTATACTGGTCATCTTTTGTTGCGGTAAGTCTTTCAGCTTTATCTCCAAACTACTACAACAACAATTTCTCTGGCTTACATCAGTAACCATATTTTCTCCTTAAGCTTTCATCGCTTGCGCAACACCACAAAAAGAAAGACCTTTCCCTCAATAGTATCAGGATAGCATGTAATGAAGGATATTCTAGGGAATGTTCATTAAATTTCAATACTTTATTTGCATTCTCTTTCAAGCTAAGGCATTGGATTATGAGTTTTTGACCTTAACCTTCTATTTTCTTAAGATTATCAGTAATTTTTAAGCTTCGAGGGATTTTAGGCTTTCTATCATTAAGCTTAATATCCCATTCGAAATGAGTTCCTGAATCTTGAATCTTAAGGACACACAATTCTCTATGGACTAACAGAATGAACCGAGATGATATTCACACGATATTTTGATATCCTACTGACCTTTTCATTGATATACACATGACTTGGACGATTCAATGCTAAAACGTGATTTTTTAGAAGAAGATGCAACAAATTTGAGTATGAACCAAAGGATTGGGACAAATGGTTTCTTTTCCTTCTCTTTTTTTTTCTTTTTTGCCCTCTTGATTTTTATTTGAACTTCTTTTATGCCCCTGTTCTTCAAAGGAAACTCATTGGATTGAGTATAAACCAATATATTTCAATAGCACATCTTATTTCTAAAGCTGACTTTAGCTACCTTCTGCTTTAACAGTCACTTGATCATCAACTGATATAATCTTGGAAGCTCATTTTCTATCGTTTCTTCACTCATTATCGCTTTACTAATGTCTTTCAGGAACATATCTGATTTCTAAAGTGTACTTGAGCTACCTTGTGTCTTAACAGTTTCTTGATCATCAACTGATATCATCTTGGCCTCACAACCAACATTCAAATTCTCACTCCAATCTCTTATCTTTTCTTGTATAATGAGATCTTCTAACAACTTTTCTCTATAGATCATGATATTCATCATTTCGATAATTTGATCTCTTGATTCTTCTTGAAATTCTTCGCTTTATCAATCATTTCTTGTTGAGTTTTGATAAGTTTCTCCCGGATTCTCTAGATCCTAATGACCCGTACCAATATCTCATTAATTGCTTTTAATCTTTCTCCAGATATGATCAGGATGGATTCAATTTAGAATTTCTACCATGAAACCTCCATGAATTATTCTTAAGCTTGCATGATTAATGCATATAAAAAATGCTTAAATTTATGTAATGCAAATGCAAAATACAGGGATGCAAATGTGAATGCAATGCAAATGCAAATGAAAAGGTATTCATCCCAAAAATAATTGTGCCTAGAACAATTCTTGAATTGTCTCAGTACCATGGGAAACAAAAATCAAATATTATAAATAAAATCTGGTCCATCTTCTAGTTGTTTAACTCATATGAGTAGTTGGATAACACATCATTCTTTGTCAAATTCGAAAATCTTTAGACATTTTCTTCATATTCTATAGCAAAGGTTTGTCGATTTGATTCCATATCTGACTACTAACTATAACGTTGAATCTTCTTCAATCTAGATTATCTACCCAGTAGGTAAACTATCTCCTTATTCTAGTTGCTTTGCATTGTCCATAGGAATCTTTGAAATTCTATCTAACCCAACGAAAGGCATTTTGTGGGATTGTTATTTCAAGAACCTTCTGAATGATCAGCTATTTCAGAAATCAATACCTTTGATGAGATGTCATATTTATGTAGAAAATAAAGCATGAAAAAACACATAAAAATAAAAGAAAAAAATAAGTTAGTAAATGATAATCAAAGTAATGTGAACTGATAAATATGAAAAAAAAATAAAAAATACAGCTCATAGATAAAGCTACAAACAAAACACGAAAAGGAAATTAAAGTCATAACTGCATGTGTTCTAGTTCTCTTAGGTTATCCGCATGGCTCTAGAGGGTGGGTTTACTAAAATTCTCTATATGAGGTTTGGTTCTAGAAAAGGTTCCCAAATTGTCCTTACAACTTGCTAAAGGTTAATAACACTCTGATTTTGGCCCATTATAGACTTGCAAATCGGATTCAATTAGGGGATCACACCGCTAATTGCGTATCGAAACTGATATCCATACATGCAACTTAGGATGTTTTCCAGAGGTAATTAGTCAAGCCCACACGAAGAATCCCAACGCTCCCATAAGGTGAGACATTTCTCCTACTTAATTGAAATGGGACAAAGCTTGGGTATAGAGCTATGATATACAATAGTTCTAAATATTTCACAAAAGTGCAAGCATTAACCATAGAGAAAATAATTTCTAAGTTAAAAGAACATAATGAAATGTAAGTTAAATAAATTCGAACTCAAAATTTCCAAATTCCAAATATAAGGTAATCAACTTATGGCTCAACTCTCAATTTGTTTTAAAAAACAAAATGTCCCCATTAGAGTCGCCAATCTATCGCAACCAGCCCTTTGGGGGAAATATCGATGAGTTACAACGATGAGGGTTTAAAATGATTTTGTGAAATGTAAGGAGTCACCACCAATCATTTTAAAGTGATATTGTAACACTATAAAAAGGGTAATTTAATAAAACATTTTTATTAAAATACCAAGTTGTGATCTACGAAAATCAAAAATAGGTTCGGGAGTCGGTTACATGTGAGGAAGGGTTAGCACTCCACAACGCCCAGAAATTGGTTCCTAGTTGATTACCCTATATTAAAGATTTAGAAATTTGGAGTTTGAAGTTTTTTATTTAATTTAGAATCACTATGGATGCAAAGTTGAAAAGGGTGTTTGTTTAATAAAGCCAATAATATTCACACCCTATCATGAATGTGAGATATCAATTATAGTACCCAGTAACCAGACATTTCCTCAAGATTTCAAAAATGAAGGAATTTTTAAATGATGTTAACCTACATTGGGAATTACCAGTACTCGCTTCCAGAGCTGATTACGGGAATTATACCATCCTTAATAAGTCAACATTGCCTTGTTTGAAAAAAATGCAATCAATCAACAAGTTTAAGAAAGTAATTATACTAAGTGAGTTTATTAAAGGACTCCCTAACTTGGAGTGCCAATTTTTGAAAATAAATATCTTAAAGGACTAATCCTAAAGATGCAGGCCCTAAATTAATCATGATTGATTTTAACCAGTCATTGAATAAAGTAATCGAGATGGTCCCTTGGGTATTTAGGCGAGGTCCAACTCAGATTACTCATTAAATTAAAGGACTAGATTAAAATTTAACTTAAAGTGGAGGCTATAATTAAAGACCTAATTAAAATGTCAAAGAATAAATTACCTAAAAGTTTAGGGACTAGAATATAAAAATCTAAAGTTAAGGGACTAAATTTAAAGTTTTAGGCTATAATTAACCTTGTTAATTATGCTATTAGGAAAATCAATTTGAATCCTTGGCATGAAGACAAGGACCAAATTGAAAATCCCCCTAATCTTAAAGGACTAAAATTAAAGATCTAAATCTATAGGTTTAACTTGAAGTCTAAGCATTAACGTGCTAAGATTAAATAAAATAATTGAATCTAAAACATAACAATATACCTTAATGAACATACCTAAAAAGAAATAAAAAAAAAAAAATAGAATAGTTATTAAAACATTCTAATTAGAATAAATAATTTAAAAGAAACGAAAAGCTAAATTAAGAAGAAAAAATTAAAGGATCAAATAATAAAACAAATTAAGGTAAATAAATACAACATTGGAAGTTTCATTCAAATGACCTGGAAAAAAAATAAAATTGGGAAGTTAATAAAATAATTCAAAATAGGGACTAAATTGAAGCCAAATATAAAATTTAGGGATTGAATTGCAGTTAAATAAATCAATTAAGAGTAGTAACTAAATTGGAACAAAGTTAAAATTGAATATAAATTTCACAATTCGGAATGTGACTTAATTTTAAAAACATGTGTAAAAGTAGAGAACCTGAAAATAAATAAACCCAAAGTTAATATTAAAACATAAAAATGGTAAATAGCAAGCTAAGGACAATTATTTTAAATGGTAAAGAAATATATGAAATGAGTGACTAAATTGTAAATTTGAGTAGTTACAAGGACAAAGAGTGTTAAACCCATAGGTCTTAAAACATGTGTATAGGGAGTCCAAAAAGACGTTGTTTTGATGCGTCTATAAAAACCCCATATTCTTTTATTTTCATTCATTTTTTTTTTGTTTCCCTTACCTCTCTAACTCATAAAAACCTCTGCCCTCTCTTCATTTCCTAGAAAATTGGTAGAGGCTAGAGGCTCCGCTGTCGACCGCCACGTCACTGTCGAACCGCCCACCATCTCCTGCAACCATTGAAGCCTAAACTAAATCGGTCGATTTGTCTTGACACTAGTAATGTAAATTGAGGTTTAGTTTTGCGTGAATCGACCACTATCTTCACAAAAAGGTTGATAATGCCTCAACTTACAATGCTTTTATCTCTTCCAAAAGTCGTTGGATGGTGTTGATTATTTACTATGTTACTACCCTATTCCATATGTCTCTACTCTCCGTTCACATTAGCCATCGAAGATTCCAAAAGCTAGCAAACAACACTGGCCAAGAGGTAAACTTCTCTCTCTTTTTTAATTAGTTTATTATGAAAATGAAAGATTAATAAATGGGGATCGGACGAAAAAATGGATACTAAAATTGATCGCTTGTATTACTTTTGAATGGGGATCGAGAGACCCTTTTACATTTTTTTATTTTTTTGAATAATGGGAGTTCCCCGTTTACAACAGTTTTAGAGGTTTATATATTACCCAAAATTACAATCGAAAATAAATAAATAAATCATATCTATTTTTTCTGTCTTTTGTGTTCTTGTGCTATATGTGACTGCTAAGGTCATCTCCAGCCCTCATCTCTATTCTAGAGCATCTCTATCTCTACTCTAAAGATGAAACAGTAATTCATCTCCAGTGCTATCTATACATTACCACCAACTCTATTTTATTCATAATATTTAACTATTATAATATTGATTTTGCAAATATAAAATAAAACATATACATTTCTAAAAAATATCAAGATAAAAAATATTAATAAAACATTCATAAATAACATTGAGAAAATAAAAATAAATAAGAAAATTAAAAATAATATTAATAATGCTCAATTAGTGCATTTCGTAGAGCAAAATTAGTATGTTTATTCTTCTAATTTCAATGTATTTTTATCTATCTTACAATTTAATCTACTTGAATATATTATATTATGTTTAATATAATAAAATAAAATAAAATAATAAAAAATAAAAAAATTGTAGCGTTGATACAGTAGCACGCTACATGTAGTGTGCAGCTACAATTGATCTCCAAAGTGGAGATGCATTTAGCACAGCACTAGAGCCTCTACAGTGCATCTCTATCTTCACTCTAGCGCAGCGCTGGAGTTGCTCTAAATGTTTTGAGAGGGCTTTGTTAGCCCTTTTATAACCGTTTTGGCAGGGGATAAACATGGGAAAAAAAATTGGCATCTTGCTCACGAGGAGGTTCTGTGGGGACCAGTTGATGTGGCTTGTTGTTTGGTGAAAGGGAACCACTCTGAAGGTTGTGCTACCATAGAGTTGCACGTGAGGAAGTGAAGAGAAGTTTATGCTCTTGCTGGAAAAGGGGTAGTCATTGAAAGTATATAACCTTGTTAGGGTTTCTCACACACATAGAACATTGGACCTGGATTGGGATGATATAATGGATTGGGTTAACAGGTTATGTAATTTGGTTAAATTTTTGGGTTTTGTACATGGAATGTAATTTGGAGGATTTTAATTTGATTTGGCCATTTAATTTTGATGTTTTGGGCATTTGATAATATTGGTTTTAAGTCAGGGCTGAATTCTAAAATGAGCATAAACAGTCACTAAACCCCATTCAGCAAAAGTTTGGAACCTATTGTTAACAACCAAAATTTTTCAGCATTCCCACTAATCGAATCCAAAACATTCATGAACTAACTCAAATCGTCAATTCCAATTGAATTAATTTGATTCTGATGCATGAACAACCTTCAACTAATTCTTTGAATATTTTTGATCCATTTAATTGGCATGACAAAATTAGTTTATTACACCTAGGTATACCCTAGCATAATTGGATTCATTAAGATGAGGTTATCATCTCACTACATGCTATCCTATTAGATCTCTATCCAGAATATTACGTGAAGACTTATCGGTCTGCCACTACTGTTATTTACTACATTGCTCCACTCTAGTCCTTCGTTACTAAAGATTAATTTAATAATTCTCTTCCTCTTGCAAAGTCTCCATGCGTTTTGGTGTTTTACGTCGATTCATGTGGTTTTTGTTCATTAATTGGATTATTCCATAACTTGATACATGACTAAGGTTCAACATTGGGTAGCGACACTCTGATCGCTCTTACTAAACTTTCTTTCAAATCCCTCGAACTTAAAGGATGGCTTGCAATTCCTAGGTTTACTGATGTTCTCGAATCTCACGCTATTAGTATTTATGTATCTGACTTGCTCGTTGTACCGTTGGTCTGTACATCCCTTGAAATGATCCTCCTTCTCCATAATCCGTATATGTGCTTGACTGAAGATACATTGATTTATACCACTTAGAATGATGTAACCAGCTCCCACAAGAGTTTCTAGGTATGTTTGAGCATTCAGGTCCCACAAGGACTCATTCTTACTATTACATATCAATCTTAGCTTTTATTGGCCTTAAAAAGTCAAAATTGGTCATCCAAAGTGGGTAGTATCGATACTCTACTTGTAGTATCGATACCCTAGGGTCAAGTACTGATACCCCTATGAGTATCAGTACTGAAAATGCATTTTTTTGTTGTGAAAAAGGGTCGGCAATATCGATACTCTCATCTCAAATCCATGATATTTGCCCTAATTCATCCAATATTGATTTTCCTCATCCTATTATTGATACTCTAACTCAAAAATGGGTTATTTAGGCTTAGAAGTCACCCCAAAATCATCCTAAATGCAACGGTTGGGTTTCTAAACTTGTTCTGAGGGTTTAGGGAGTTAATTAAGATATTAAAGTAGGATAAAAATGTCTTTTCAACCCCCTAAAACGCAATTTGATTTGAAATGCTTAAATACTCAAATCTTAACCAAATACTTACATTTATGAAAACTTAATACTTAAAAGGAATAGAAATACACTCCTTGGTGTTAGAAACCCAATGAATCCTTGCTTAGCTAAACTTCTTTCATTTGTGATTTTGATGAAAACTCCACTTTTCTCTTCAGTTATAAAAACCCAAGGCTTTATTCGCTAAAACGACATTGCTAGAGGGATTAAAAATAAAAATAAAACATGAAAAAGGCTTAATCTCTTATCTTTGGCTTTACCCCTTGTAGAGGAATAAGGAAACAAGAAGAAATGGAAAGCAAAAGTTATATGAAAGAAATAAATAGGCTAATTTTAAGAAAACAGGAAAATCATGCTTTTGGTCCCTCCTCCTTTTTCTACTAATTAAAAATCTCATTTTTATAACTAATTGGGCCTGATATTGACTCAATTAAGACCAACGACTTAAATTATAAAATTCACGAGGGTCTACTTACCTCTCGGTAAACCCGAAACTAATAACCATGAACTTGTGGTGTTACAACTCTCCCCTCCTTAAAAGAAATTTCGTCCTCAAAATTTACTCGGACTCAAATACATAAACCCTTAGGTTAAACACTTAGAAATCTCGAAGCACCTAAAGTCACATCAATGTTGATCCTCGAGATAGAAATCCTCTCAACCTGACTTGCAACACATGAACTCATAAATTAACACAGTAACTGATAAATTGATCTATAACTCTCTCCCTATTTATTATATAGTGCTAACTACATTGAACCTTAAAAAACCCTTTGAGATGCGTAGAACCGTCGAGTCTTACTCTGTTTGTCCTAACTATGAATACTTAGAACATTTCGCAAGGAGAATGCTACTCCATGACTCAACTGCTATCACTAAATCCTTATCTAGCTAACCTTACCCAAATCGAGTTAATTCATTGTATAACCCGATAACCTCTATTTCCTACATACATAGATGACTCTGAGATTGTACAACACTTTCCAAACTATCTTGATACCGACTACTAAAGATGACGAAAACCTCGACTAACATCGATCTCTATGCTTATACTGTGCAACTTTGTTTCAATATATAATTCACATTACCTGACTGTTTCTCATCTACCTGGAATTTTACCTACACACTACTTAACAAATCACACAACAATGTTACTCACAACTGAAAATTGGTCACTTGTCTATCAAAACCACTATTTGGTTCTCCAAGAGAGCATGCCTCACCAAGAAGAGATCTCTCGCAATCGCACTCTGACTTAAGGATTCTGAGACTTTATGTTTTACACTCATTATCGCTGACCACCAAAGAACTATAAGATAACGACTAATACTACTCGAACGATGCTTAACTCACTCGATTTCCTTTAATATGAAATACTAAAATCTATAGTGTTTCACAACACTGCATGTTGTTATGTGTTGTATATAGCTCGCACTCATATACCAACACAAAAAAATCACTGACAAGGATTGGTTCACTTAGTTGATTCACTTACTAATTGTGCACGAATGCACACTGACGAAATCGAATGGTTCTCTATACCTCGAGAAACGTACCTTAGACTCGTAACTCAATATCTTACCTATGTTATCCTTTTTTTTTACTTATGGTGGAATTTAGAAATTACTACATTGAAACATACAACCTAGGGTATATGTGCCCAGTTAGCAACTGGAGTGTCTTGGCACTAACTGAGATACATCCAGATGTTTCTGACAACCAGGTTAACGGCACACTACTTAGAGTGACTGTGTATTATTAACACTCTCACGGATATCCTTATCTCCAATGATGAACTTAGGATTACTAACTCACTATGGGTCGATCCTACGAACCCTCTCAACTGGCAATGCAAAAAGTCCTTATAGTACTTAGTTTGACAACCCACATGGATGCTCCCCTAGGAAATACACACAAGGGTGGATAATTCTACAGCTTGACATTCTCTTAGGACGACTACTAAATCTAACTTTAGTCCTCGAAGAATATAAGGTCACTCTGCTCTATTCCACTAAGGTATAGCTAGTTACTTGGATTCCTCACTCCCGGTTCTTTATATGAATATTTTTCCTAACTAATTCACTTGACCCCACCAAAAATGCCTGCACTAACGCCTATCAAAACCACATGAAAAATTGAGATAGTTAAAAATACATGACATCCAATCTTTGACATCGACGTCCTGACCCTGCCTCTCTACGAACTGCCAAGTAGGGTCACGTACCGTCGAACCCAATAAAGGTCAATTCGTTCATATGTCCTCCTGTTTGGGCATCAAAGTAACACCTCTATTAGGCTCTCTACCATGATGGGCTACTAGGATCTTTCCCCTTAGTTGAGCTAACACATCGCCATCAAAACTAGATCAATCTCTCGCCAATGTGCTAAAGATCCATATGTATAGCACTTTCCTCGATGATTCTTGCCACAATGCTTGCACTTTGGATACCTTAAAATCCTATCAGAGTCTTCAAAGCTCTTTTAGATGATGAAAATGGTGGTCTCCTAGGAGACCATACATCTAACCTTTGACCCAACTGGAGTGAAAAAGTTGATGTCACTATTCCATGCTCACTCAAAACTCTAGTCTTCTTTACGATTAACTGCGATTGGTTTACTGGTACATCCATCCTCCAACTTGGGGCACTAAAATCACCTAATAATCTCTTCCTCATACTTTGGATTCTCTCTATGGTCTTAGCTTACCGTGCTAACTCTGAAAATGCTCTAGGCAGGTCTGCCGCCAACTACTCAAGGATCTCAATACGAAGTTCCTCCAGAAATCTCTTACACCTCAATGACTCATTCGCAACCGACACTGAAGCGTGGCAACTCAATCAAAGAAATTCTCTCTTATACTCATACACTGAATAGTCTCCTTGAACTAGTTGAGAGAATTGCCTCCTCAACCTTTGCTCGGAACTATCGACCATTGCAAAACTCTACAACAAAGATTAAAGAAGGAAGCAACATCAGGATTCCAGACTTACACAAGTACTTTCAGTACCTAGGGGCATGTATTCATTGACTTTAACACCCTTAACTCATATATTATACTACTAAAAGTTAAAGATGTCACATTAGAAATCCAAAACATTTCTTAACCCAAAATAGTTAAAATTTTGTTTCTTTCACAAATTCCATATTTGGAACCAATTATAGGTAATCAGAGAAAATCAAATTACAACATTTGAATTCTATTTCAAATCTTGTTTCATGCAATAACATACAATTATGCTCTGTTTCATATATAAATAAAAGGTCTATAACTGTCTGATTAACATCCAATCAATTAATATTTAAAACGTATTTAAGTATCAATTTTTTTTTATTCAATCTATTAATTATATTAATTACCAACCATATTTATAAATTTCCAAATATTTCTTACCCGTATACATGCCAATTAGAAAAATTAGAATACAATAGGATTTCATCATTATTACCTGTAATTATCCCTTGGTGATTGATGCCAAGCTCAACTCCTTACTCCTATCGCTTTCTTTTTACCTTCGTGTGAAAATCATCACACTAAGTATACACTTGTGAGGTAATCAATAGAAATATATTAAATGTAATGCAACACATAAATGTAAACAATATTAATATTCAATGCATTATGATCACTTTACCTATATTTCCAATCATGCTACTAATATGAACATAATATGAATCACATATAAATTTCATACCATTATACTTGTCATGTTTTCCATAGGCCTATAATCTTATTCACTTGTTTATCATTTATTAACCAATAAACCATATCCCAAATATAAACCTATGAGGATCTCGATATTTGAGTCAAATATTCATTCAAATTACTAAACTGATATGACATAGGAGGTCATGTCTGCCATCACTAGGTATCCTTTAGTACTGACCCGCATTAGGTATCCTTTAGTATGGCCTTAAATATGACACATAAGGTCATCCCCACCATCAGCACTAGGTATCAGTTAGTACTGACTCGCACTAGGTATCCTTTAGTATGATCTGATAAGCAACAGCTAGACTCTATGGCATGCCATCAATATCACCGACCTCAATGAAATACTTAGGCATATAGTCTATATTTATTTAATCCATCCATGGCAAAGTATATTAATACAATCTAACATTGGGTAGTTCACACCTGCAATATCATTCATGATAAATATCATATATATGATAAACATCATATATAAACAGACATTAGTGCATTTTATATTCAACCTTTGACATATTTAGAATATGTTAAATGTATGCTAAATGACATAAATATCATCAATAAAACAAGGTAACCTTATCGCAAGTCCTACCCGATGATATATAAAACATCCATGTACAATTTTATGCATGCAATGCACTCATCTTGACATTATATAATGTCAAAATATAAGCCTCACTAAGCTTTAACTTGATTATTTGCTTTTGATTTGGTTCTATCCCAAATTTATCACAATTTCATGTTCTAGCAATTCGCACTACCTTCAAAGAAGTATTATTTTGTATAATTTAACACTAAAACATTATTCCGTTTATACCACTGGAAACTGGACTCGAATATGAATCTAACCATATAAGGCACTTCTTCTAGTTCAATTTTTACAATTTATAGTGAATTTTCAAAGTTGACTTATAAAAGTTGTTTAGAGCAGAATCTGTTGCCCTTTTTTCTGACCTATCCTAGATTAAAATTCATATGTTTTTTATACTCCTTGAAATCAGTATCCACTTGTTTTAAACAAAACTATACTTATGTATAAATCCAAAATATTAAATTCGTTCTTTAATCATTCCTGTAGAATTTATGGTGATTTTCTAAACTTACTATTCATATCACAAATCTAGGCAGATTTCACTAATTTGTATTTTTATCTTATTCACCAATTCTATTAGCTCACCAAATGCACATATATGCATAAATCACAAAGTTGCACAACATTATAAGTCAATTCTACCTTAGCAACTGTTGAGTTAATCGAATGACTAAATTGGCCAAGAGGGGGGTGAATTGGCAATAAAAATTTTGTGGAAGCTTTTGCAGAAAATTGAAAGTATTTGCACAGCGATTTACAGTGGTTCGACTTTCTCAAACAAAGTCTACGTCCACTACCTTAGCTATCCACACTAAGGATTTTCCAACAAATTCACTAATTTGTTCTTTCTTTTGAGGCCAAAGAGATAACCTTACAATTCCCTCAAGAGTATACTCCAACTCTTGAGAACACTCTTTTCTCAAAGAGAAGATTACAAATTTGCAAACTTACAAGAAAACCTCACATGGTAAGATTTTTGCACAATTCTAGAACAAAGAAAAGAACACTCAAAGATGAATACAATTGAGCACAAAAAGTGTTCTTGAAAGCAAAATGAATATTGAATGAAAATAGGCTTGAAATGCTCAAACTTGAGGTTTGATGCTTTCTCTTGATTCTCCCTTGATTCTAGTTGCTTGATGTTTCTTGTTTTTGATCAATGGCTTCTAAGCTTGCTTAAATACACCGGATCACTTCTGAACGTTGGGGATTAGAGAAGATTATAGCCGTTTTAGTGGAAACATTTAATAAAACAGCTTGGAGCGTGGGGGGAATCGGTTCCCCTCATAGGGAATCGGTTCCCTAAGTGTAAAATTCAAATATTTCGACCGTTGTACAAGGGGGGAATCGGTACCCCCTTGGGGGAATCGGTTCCCTCCGAGCATTCTGGAAATCTCGGAGCCAAACCATTCAGGGGGGAATCGGTTCCTCCTATGGGGGGGAATCGGTTCCCTCTGAGAAATCTGTAATTTTTGGCTTTGAATTGGTTCGAAATACTTTGTAAAATTATTTTGAAATTGTTTTATGATTAAAAC